>NC_056728.1:586781637-587059137 GCF_019279795.1 Protopterus annectens
CTGCTGATGTCACCACCTAGAAATACACCTCTGGGACTGCTGTAGCCCAGTAATCTCTGTAGCATGTCCTGTAACTGCATACCGCTGGAGTGTGATTTAGAACTGTGGTAGGGATCCATCCACAATCATGGCAGTTATGTATGTTTTCTGTGTGTTTCAATGTCTGTGTAGGGAGCAATGCATTATACCCTACTCACTTGCAGGACATTTACAATGCCCTACTTTGGTACTCCTGCTGATGTCATACCCTGTAGAATATACCTCTGGGGAACAAGTTCCCTAGTAATCCTCATGGTGTGTCCTATAACATCTCCATGCAGTAGTGTGATATAGATCTTGGTCATGGGTTCTATACCCACACATGTCAGTTGTGGACATGTTGTGTGTGTCTCACTGTCTGTTTTATGTGCAATGCATTTTGGGCTACTCACTTGCAGGAAATCTGAAATGCCGTACTTTGGTAAACCTGCTGATGTCATTTCTTGTGAAATACACCATTGGAGATGGCGTAGCTCAGTAATTTCTATAGTGTGTGCTATAAGTGCATAATGTTGTAGTGTGATAAACTGGTTAGGTAGGAGTTCTAGTCCAAGACATGGCAGGTGTGTGTGTTTGACAGTCAGAACCTGTGTAGAGGTGGCTGTGAATGTCTAACCACTGGACATGTTGAGAAGCAGGTTTTGTAGTTTTCCTATTTGGTGGCCATATTATATGTCACAATGTCCACCTCATGAGGTTTACAGATTTCAATCAGCCAAGAGACTGGATTAGCAAGCCATACCCCTACATCTGGCAAAAGGCCTGGTGAACACAGTAAGCAATCTTACTATTACCCAGACTATGGTCTGATCCCATGTGTCATACAAAAACACACTTGCCTAGAATATCCCTCTATGTTGCTAGTACCCTGCACATTGTTGACAGATAGTAGGCATGGTGTGATTGCAGTGGGCTGCAGAGGGCATGGCACCCTGCCCAAAAGTACAACAGGTACATAATTGCGGGCAATGTACCTTCACTATGTTCCCCACTGGACACCTGCAACATATGTGGTGCCATCAAATGATTCACAAAGGACATACAATGCCTTACACACATGCCCTGTATGAACAGATGCCACTGACACCAGGGAATACCTGTATCATGCTATCATTGCAGGTGCAGGGTCAACCTGCTGTCTTTTAGCAGGTCCTACCACACCAGGCCAGTATTGGCACATCTGATGATAACAGTCAGTGTACACAACATGTGCCAGGCAAACCAGGTACATATAAACATGTCACTGTACATTATTGTGGGACGTGCACATCCCAGGCATTGTCCATGTCAAGAACTATCAAACACAGACATGGCATACATTGCAAAGCAATGGCCACACACAATGGTAACCAGGATAACAGGACAGGTCATACAATACCCATCTGTGTGGGACATTGCAGACACTACACCCCTGAACCCCACTACAGACCATTGTCAAGTGGCCTGATGCTAAGGATTTCCCCTCACCCAGCCTTGTACAGCCATCTTGCACAGCCAACCACACCCATGAAGCAATGCACACATGCATGTCAGTACTGGCACCTTGTGTCTGCGTGTGGGGTATGATGTTCCCAACCACAGTCCCACCCAGTATAACTCCCATTGGCATACTGACTGCTGTCAGACACGTTCACACGCCCTAGCCCATAGAACCTTAGGATATCCCCTGTGGTGCATGTAATACTGTGCATTACTGCAGCGTGGCGTACTTGGTAGTTAGGAAGTGTATTTGTGAGCCTGACAAAGTGTGCCAATGTGTCTGAGTCCCTTAGAGACTGTGGTTGTGTTGACAATGACATCTGTTCATGTGGACAGCCATATGTGCTACACCTAATGTATGTCTACTATATCTCTGTTGCAGATGTCGCTCACCAGCACACATATATGTTCTTACAGCACACCAATATGTCAGTTATGCGGCACATGGAGTAACTGCATGCACTTGTAATAGTATTGGCTAGTCAGTCAGGGGTTTGAACCCCTGTACTGGTGGGTGTGTGACAGAAGATGCTTAGGGTTTAGTCTCCCAGCCCTTCTCTGATGTACTTTGCCTCTGTCTGTCCCTCCCACACACTCTCTGGTAGATGTGAAGCTGTACACCTGCTCAGCAGCAGCTTGTGTTTTGTAAGTGATGGTCATGATCAGGTGATGGCCTCTGCACCTATTGCAGTCCTCCTTTAGCTGATTGCATGTAGAACAGCTGTGGTGACATTCCCATAGCCAGTTGCATGGAATTACGTGCAATATCTAGAAACATCATGTTGGTGTTTTCCTATGACGGTCGCTGTGAGTGGAACCTGGAGTTACTGACATCACATCCCTGATTGGACATACGTCACATGAAACAGTGGTATGACAGTCACTGTCTGAGGTTATCACAGTGACATGCCAATAATGGGCCACTGTTCATAGCTGCAGTCACAAGTCTTCTACGCTTTGGACAGATGTTATGCAGTATATATGCATGTGTTGTGCTCCCTCTGCAAATGTATGACATCTGTTGTCTTGGGTTAATGGTGATATCTATGCATGCTGTTATAAGTAATCCTGAATGCTGTTGAGTAGTACTAAGCCTTATCTGTGTTAAAACTGCAATACCATAGGCTGTATGGGATTGCAGGTCCCGGCGGAACCACCTGTCCCACTTCAGCTGGCCATGGCACAGGGCACCAGCACATCTGAGGCCCAGCCTTGGACCTCCACCTCTGCTGGCTCTGCACCACCTTCAGGTAGAACCGCCACTGAGAATGGGGCTTGCCCCCACTGGGAGCAGGTCCAGACAGGAACTTGTCAGCTGTCGTACAGTCCAGGCTGTGGTGTGTAGGGAGCTCAATAAGGGGTTTTGAGGCCAGCTACAACAGCTCAAGGGCAGAGTGGCACAATTAGAGGGTGAGCCTGCCCCTCCTAGACAGCCTCCAGCACAGCCACCTTTGGGGCTATGAAGGTGCAGTGGTGGCTGCCCATGACTGTCCCACTATTTCGATTTGGGGGCTCATGGCCTTGTAACTGCCAAACACCCTTCCCCGTCCAAGGTGTCCCCCCACATGTGTCATATACTGCCCCTGTATGCTGTCTTGTCTGTCATCCTACCCAACCTATCCTCCATGAGCATACCTACTCTCCTTCCCCAACTTCCCACACTCACCTTACAAAAACAGAAACATAAGGCCAGTCTGTTCCCCGAATGACATTTGCCCGAGACATAGCTGTCCATTTCACACACATGTCCACTGGACACATGTAACCTTTTTAATTTGCATCACAACATACTACTGTTGTCCTCACCCCTCTCTCAGGCATACAATCATGGTATGCACATGACTCCTAAAGGTTCCAGGTACATGTGATATAGTTACCCCATTTAACTTTTTAATGATGATGATGTTGCACACAACACCTTGCAAGAGTACTGTTCTCACATTATGATTGGACAGGAACTGTTTTGTTAATGTAAATAAAATTCTCATTGTAATGTATTTGGGCAACGTACAAATGTTTGCGTGTATTAATGACTCATGTCTGTCTGAGGGAGTCTTTATATTACATAGGACAACACCACTACATAAGACAGGAGTTGCTGGTGTTTTCCTTTTCATTCTTTTTTAATGCTTTGTTGTCATGTGGTTTGTTTTTGATATATATATATATATATATATATATATATATATATATATATATATATATATATATATGTATGTATGTAGATATATCTGGACATAAACACACACACATATATCTACATAATAAAATAGATTTCCTATAATGTTGAATGACTGTGCTGGATGATATGTTTGTGATAACATCCAATGTCTGTATACCTGCCATGGCTTAGTGGTAAATCACATTAGCTGTGGTGTGCAGGGTCCTGGTTTAGAGCCTTGCAGAGGCCGTTTATTTTGTTGCTGGGCAGAACAAGGGCCAATGGATATGGAGTGATTAAGGCACTTTTAAGCAGTTGTGAGCGGGTGTGTGCAGGTTTGCGCGACGGTAAGGAGTGGTTACTTTTGGTTACAGTTCCTTACACTCAGTTACCTTCTTGATTGCTTAACCCGTGTAAGCAGTGCTTACCCCTGTGCAAACAGGCTGAAACCCACTCGTGCTGCTTAAAAGTGCTTACTCCCACTTACCCCCGTGCTAATCTCTTTAAAAGAAAAGAAAAAAGGGGTGATAGGAAAGTGGTGAAAAAGGGGCACAAAGAGGGAAAGACAGTAGGCAAGGTAGCTAGGGATGTGCAGGAAGGGTCTAGGGAAGGTCCATAGCTGTCCATTTCTTCTAAAGCAACAGCTGTGCATATGCAATAAATTTGGCAGTACATTTGGACACTCACAACCCTGAGAGAGGGGTGAGGACAACAATAGTATGTTGTGATGCCAATTAGAAACATTTACATGTGTCCAGTGGACATGTGTGCGAAATGGACAGCTATGTATGGGGCATGCTTTTTTTGTGGGAACAGAGTGCCCTTTTTTTCTTTTATTTTTAGGTGAGAGTGGGATGTTGGGGAAAGAGAGTAGGTATGATCAGGGAGGATAGGTTGGGTAGGATGACAGACAAGACAAACAAGACGTGTACAGGGGTGGTATATGACACATGTGGGGGGGGACACCTTGGATGGGGAGGGGTGTTTGGAAGTCGCAAGCCCATGAGCCCAAAAATGGATACAGTGGGACTGAGGTCCCCACCCATGGGCAGCCACCAATGCACCTTCACAGCCCAGAAGGTGGCTGTGCTGGGGCTGTGTAGGAGAGGCAGGTTCACCCTCTAGTTATGCCGCTCAGCCCTCAAGCTGGCGTAGACAGTCTTGAATCTCCCTGTTGAGCTCCCTACGCACCGTGGCCCAGACCGTACGACGGGTCACAGGTTCCTGTCCGCTCCCGCTCCCAGGGGGGTGAGCCCCATCCCCTGTGGCAGTTCCACCCGAAGGTGGTGCAGGGCCAATGGATGAGGACGTCCCAGGCTGGGCCCCAGATGTGCTGGTGGCCGGTGCCATGGCCAGCTGTGGTGGGACAGATGGGTCCGCTGGGACCGGCCTTCCCATACGAGGTATGTTGTCGCATGTTTAAGGCAGATGTGGGTTAGTAATAGTCAATAGCATTCACGATTAGTTATAACAGCATTCATAGGTATTCTCATTACCCAGGACACCAGATATAAATAATTGCAGAGCAGGCAGAACACATGCATATATGGGCAAACAGTGGCCATTACAACAACATGCAGGTTTCATTGATGGCAACAGGCCACCAGTATGGGAGTATTTTAACATGGCACATACATAGAAACAGACGTGAATATTTATAAAACAATAGGACATATGTCCCAATAAAGGTTAGGAGTGTAGACATACCAAATGAGTTGTGTAAATCGGTTATTTTTGCACATATGGTAGGGGTGAGAGAGATAGTTTAATTACAAACTAATAAATTCTTGTAGTTTTCACAACATTTGTAGTCACTGCAGTGGTCTGTGCCTTACATGTATTATTACACTACCCAATGGCGTTATATTGTACAGTGGTATGTTTGTAGAGTAGTATGTACGGGACCTGTGCCTTACGTACAGGCTTGACAAGATGCAGGTGTTAATGCAACATGTTTTGAGACTGCTCTCATACACTTTGGGTGAGATGCGGGGATGACAGGTATGCTTGCATGTACATTCTCTGACTATGTACAAGTCTGACTATCAGTTATATGTCATTAACAGCTGCCTACATTTCTTGGATCATCACACTAATTTGTCAGGGGAACAGGGAAAAAGGCAGGTGATGTGGGCCATTTATCAGGACATACTGGGCAGATTGGAACAATTGAGGGGTATGAATATGCATACCACTCTCTATTTGAGCATTGTAGCAAAATCAGTACAGTTAAGTGTCAATATGCATACAGCTTTCTCTCTGAACATTCTAACAAACTGTGTGCAGTTGTGTGGACTGATTATGTATACAACTTACTAGCGCTCCTGGGATCCAAAGCCCTGCTGTGTGTGACAAAAGCATTACAGTTAAGATCACTGTACACTATGCTATCAGACAATTGTTGTGAGGCTTTGCAATCTATTTTGTCTAATATGACTGACCTGTTTGTAATTCCAGCATTGTTATACAGCACTTCATACACATTTTTATCTGCATACCATAGTGTGGGTAACACTGCTTACTACAACAGTACTATTTAATAACTGCAACAGTACAACAACATATGACTGCAGAGTAAACAGAAGCAATGCAGGGATTACACCTTTATTCGCAGCATATTACACAATTCTGTATACTGGTACAACACTTTCTGAGGCTCTTACATTTATTAGTTATGACAGTACATGCAGGCTATTTACTAACCTGCCTCGCAGCGCATCCTTTGCAGCCTAGCATCATAGGCTTGCTGGTTTGCAGCACACTCATCTGCAGCTGTCAGAGAAGTACAGTGATATTTAGCCATACCTATCCATAGTATACACAAGCTAGGCAATAATTAACTACATAGTGGAAGGAGTACTTACTCAGTTCTGGGGCATTCTGCATCTGCCTTGCTTCCTGGATCCACTGTTCTAGGACATCCCCCTCCACCGCTTGAGGTCTGCATGGTGGTGCCTGACCTGCTCACCAGTCCAGGGGATACCAGTGGCACTAGTGAGGTCACAGGTGAGACTGTCCCAGGCCTCTGTTTTGTACTGCGAGCCCTGGTACTGGCCCTTCAGTAGTCTCCTGTCATGGTGCTTTACCAGGAGCCATACCATGAATTTGGACTCCTGGATGCCCCAGCTCTGTGCTCTAAAACAAGTGCCTTCTCCCACTCCAGTCATTTGGCCTGCAGGGGGATGCTAAAAGCAGTTATGAGCCGTATTTCTGCCTCTTCGGTTTAAGTAGGGCCAGATTCCCAGACTTTTCCGTAACTGGCCAGTTTCAAAAAGGCTAAGCTATGGGCACACCTGCTTACTTCAGGTTGGCACTGCTTAAAGAGGTGTACCTGTAGGCATATTGTATTGGCTTCCCTACACATTGCTTACAATTACTTAGTTGGGCTGTGCTGCGGTTAGCATTGCTTATTGGTTATCTATCATTATATTTGCCTTTTGTCAATGACGTCTTACTCATTACATGTTATATATGTGTCTGGTATCTGTCATTCATGTGTACATATACTGTATGGGGTCCTGGGGACTTTATATCTTTATTACAGTGACAACTCAACTTTATGTTTACTGCCGTACTCCAATTCACATATTTATGGTCTGTGGCAGGTTATAGCACATTACACTGTACATAGATTCAGTTCACATATTTGATTTGATTTCCCTGTTGTGAGGATTAGTTTGCTGATACCTCCTTTATATGTATTGCTATCATGGTGTAGTGGTTTACTACTATGACTGTGATGTACAGAGTCCAGAGTTCTAGCCTCCCAGAGGCTGGTTATTCTGTTGCTGGCCAGAACACGAGCTGTTGGGTACAGAGTGATTAAGGCACTTTAAAACAGTTGTGAGCGGGTGTGCACGGCTTTGCATGGAGCTAAGCAATGCTAACCTCCGGATACAGTTTCTTACACTCAGTTAGCCTCTACATTGGTTCACCAGTGTGAAACTCGCATACCGGCACCCAAACAGGTTTACACCTGCTTGCTCCTGCACTTGCAAATGCACTGCATTTGGTGTTTGCATCTGACACTTGCACCCCTGGGTATGGGTGAGGACTATGATAATACCTTCTGATGCCTATTACATCGGCTTACATGCCTACAGTGAGGTGTTGCGACCATGTGTTTGTAGGTGTTGTGTAGTGGGTTAAGCAATGACACATATGATCATACCATACTTAGCCATTTAAACTGAACTGTTCTGCGGTGGGACCCATATCGGGAATGGCTGCCTATTAGGCGTAAGCATGACGGTCGACTGTATGGAATCCGCAGCCTGGCCAGAGTTTGCTTCATACTATTGGTGTGTTCCTCTTACAATCTGCACCTGTCTGGCAAATACCTGGGAAGTGACACCATTAAATACAGACAAGTAATTGGGTTTAGGACCCCACATCCTTCAGCCGAGTCATGCTAACGCATACCTATTATTCTATCAGCTTTCTAAGGCTGTAAGTGGAATATGTGCTTTCCGTCCCTATCAGACCTCTCAAACAAGTGGGGAAAAATTTCAACTGAATCAGGGACAAGTCAAGAAACACTCAGGGACAATCAGGGACACTTTTAAAATATTAGTGCTATTAACTTGAAACATTGACAGAATCAGAGCATGTGAATTAATACACATTTTCTGAAGTAAAAGAAGTTTATAATACTTAGTTATTGTCATTATTCATTAAGTGTAATTCACTACCTTTCCTCCAAAAGTCACTAGTTTTAGGAGGGATAAAGAGGAACAGAGTCAAAATGTGTGTCAAAATCAGGGACGTCCCTGAAAATCACTGACAGTTGAGAAGTATGGTCCCTATTTGTTCCCCCAACAGTTTATGTTCTGTCCAGTGGATTTGCTGTTAGGATTTGAGAGGTATAGGCATAAGCGCCGCCCATTTTGGAATATTATTTACATCCCCGGGGTGGTCCTAATACAACTACGTCAGCCAACATCTGCACGCCTAGGCTCATAATTGCATACCCATAATTCCCCCACCTGCCCCTCCTCTACAGCACTCATCCTTACTGTGGGTGCAGGTGGAGTCTAACCACACCACTACACTCTGCCCACTCTCCGCTTGTCAGGACCCATGTCATACATTGTGTCGACCCATGGGTTATAGGGCTTGCACAACCTACTGGTCCATGTACATCTACAGCCTGGCTTGATGACTCATGACAGGAACTGACTCCAATGATCAGTAATTTTTGGGGTGTCCCACAAGGGACACTGATGTCTTTGTTTCAAGATTAGACCTGGCAGGTCTCTCCCACTGGTAGTATCCTGCCTGTGGTCTGGGAAGCAGTGGTGTGTTTACTTTTATTGTGTGTCTGTATGTTTCACTGGTCTAGCTGGGGTGTGGGGGGGGTTGATGCTACGTGTTACACGTTTGTTGATTGGACCCCTCACCCCCATATGCATGGCCTGTGAACATATGTAATTCATAACTGCTGTATCATATCCTAGCTATATACATTTACAGACACACACACACACACACATATATATATATATATATATATATATATATATATATATATATATATATATATATATATATATATACAGATATGTCTGTATATGTATGCATACATGTATATATTTATATATTGCTGTCTATATATATATGTAATGACATATGGGTCTAAGGGTGTCTGCATATGTATATATCTATATGTGGGTATATATACGTATTCTGTCTCTGTATGTATATATTTGTACTATGGAGAGGGAGAGGTATATCTCTATGTCACTATGGGTAGATACACACACACATACCTCTACATATATACACCTACATCTGGTTATTCCGTTCATTGCCATGTAGATTACACTTTGCTGCAGTGGGATTCGTAGCGCGTGTGGCTGCTCATTGGGGGATGCCTCTGCCCAATGAACACTTTTGCTTACATCCCTGGGGATGTCCATATAGGCCCACATCAGCCAACACCTGCACACCTAGACCCATAACTAGCTACCCATAGTTCCCTCACCCGCACCGCCTCTACAGCACCCATCCTTACTCTGGTTCCTGGTTGGGTCTGAACACACCACTACATTCTGCCCACGCTCCATTTCACGGGACCTATGTCATACATTGTCTCGACCCATGGGTCATCAGGCTTTCCCATCCTTGTATTCTGGGTATGTATACACCCCAGCCAAAATGGTTGGTGTATCACCTTCTTTTGGTTATATGTCAATTTTTGGGGTGACCAGCAAGGGACGCTCCTGTCTGTGTTCCAAGATTAGATTTCACGGGAGCACTGTGTACCCCCCACCCTGATTGTATCCTGCCTGTGGTCTGGGGAGCAGTGGACTATTTACATTGTTTGCGGGTTTGTGTGTATGTTTCCTGTGTCCGGCTGGGGGGGGGGTGGAAGGTCATGCTACATGTTTCATGTTTCTTGTTTGGGCCCCTCACTTCCATTGGCATAGCCTGTGAACATATGTCATTCTTGTATGCTGTTTCCTATCATAGCTGTACATCTGTGTATATCTACACACACACACACACACACACACATATATATATATATATATATATATATATATATATATATATATATATATATATATATATATATGTATATTTATATGTCTGCAACTATATATATATATATGTGTGTGTGTGTGTGTGTGTGTGTGTGTGTGTGTGTGTGTGTGTGTGTGTGTGTGTGTGTGTGTGTGTGTGTGTGTGTGTGTGTGTGTGTCTGTAAAGCAATGCATACCCCGCGCAAACGCACTTACACACACTTACTGGTGTTTATAGATGCTTAAACTTGCTTACTAGTGCCTTATTCATTATGACACTGACACTTCGCTCCAGTTCACTTTTAATTGTTATTATGCAGGTTATACAGTGGACAGATGTTGAAATATGTTCATATACAGATTACCGATGGAAAATAGTATGTGCTGCAGTGGGATTCGGAACGGGAATGTCTGTTCGTTAGGCGGATGCTCTAACCAATTCACTATTGCTGTGCTGCTTCATTTGCATATATACCCATATACCCATGACTCCTAGTTCCCCAGACACCCACCCCAACATTTCACTAACACAGCAGTCATCCATTCTCCAGTTGGATATGCGGTGTATCCACATCACTACACATTGGCCACTTCCTACTCCTGTAGACCCATCCCATGGGTTGACACACACCACATATCCTCAGAAATCCCATACTTTTAGTCCACAAACACTGGTGACATGAGTGAACAATAGGACACTATTCGGAATTTTTGGGTTGTCCCACATGGTACACACATGTCTTTATTTCAAGATTAGACTCTATACTTCATTACATCCTTACTCCCGTTAACATGACACTACAATAAATTAATAAGTATGACTATGTGGTAACGCACACGTTACACATGAGAGCTAATTATGTAGGAGTTCGGCGTAATTATTCTACAAATAGACCAGTTTAGCGATTGGCGTTGCCATAGCAGTCAGATCACAGGAAAGATTCCATGTGTGAGAAACTCCTCACATTTGAATTTTTGAGCACAGCACTGACTTTGGACATTGTACACACTTCTGCGTTTTAGCAGTTTTGTCCCTTCCCTCTTATGCCCAACCTATTATTCTATCTACTGTCGAGGTTTGTAAGGGCACATTCATGTTATTTATGTCTGCAAAAGGAATGAATGTGTTGCAGGGAATGCACTTCTACAAATAGATGTATGCATGTGTGTATGCATATACACTTATAACGAACTCGCTGACCTCCATGAGACGGTCCAATTAGAACCAGCCTATCCAACCCTGACACGCCTGGATCCATAATTTCATACCCATAGTTTCTCCACCCCACCCGAGTTTGACATACATGCATACCACCATCCACTGTCCAGTTGCTATCATAGCCATGAAACACCTCCACACATTGCCCTCTCCCAAGTGTTAGGGGCCATACACGTATGTTGTCCCAACCCATGTATTATCAGGCTCTCCCACCATTTAGCCCTTGAACATACCTGCACTTGCTTGTGTAATGGTCGGAGGTCCAATCACCCTATCAATTTTTGGGTAGTCCCACCAGGGACTACCCTCTGATTGTTTGTAAAGTAGACTTAGCAGATTGACAGTGTTACTCCAACTGGTAGCATCCTGCCTGTGGTGTGAGTAGCAGTGCTCTGCTCACTCCTGCCCAGCTTGATATGACATACGCTGAGAGCACTACATAATACTGGAGTTGCTGTTGATTCCCTTCTCATTCCTTTTGTACACTTTATTGTTATGACGTTCATTCTTTATATATATATATATATATATATATATATATATATATATATATATATATATATATATATATATATATATATATATATATATATATATATATATATATATATATATTATATATCTGTACATACTTATAAACATTTCCTATGCTGGGCACTACTTACACCCACGCAAGCGCACTCATACTTGCTTACTGGTACTTATATATGTTTACTACTGCTTATTTGTGCTTACACCTGCTTACTAGTGCCTTATTCATTATGACAGTACCACTTTGATTGAATGAAACTTTCGTTAAACATTTCATGCGGTACTCCAGTTCACATTTACATGTTATTATGTAGGTTTTACAGCAAAACGACATTCATTCCACATGGAAAAGATACGTGCGACAGATGGACTCAAACCATGAATGCCTGTTCGTTAGGCAGATGCTCTAACCACTACACTATTGACGTCAATGATGATATTGCATGTTTTTCTCTATTTGAATGATTTTGATGTGTAAGCTACAATCAGCAGAGGGCAGCAACATGCAAACACGCTGCGCTTCACTTACACTTTTGATATTGAAGCAATACAAATGTAAAATAGGGACACGGTGTATCTAATTTTGAAAGTTCTAGGGACGGGGCTCACCATTCCACTATGTGCTTCTGTGTTTACTACTTTGATTTTATCTCAGTGTTCGTGGACATTCTTGTATGCTTAACATACATTTCAGTATCTATGGACACTGAATTAATTGCTTACTATTAGAGGTGGGCTCTAATAGTAAACATAGTAGGTTGTGCAACTGTGGGGGCATGTTTCCACCTCTGTAGAGCACTTGAACATGCCCCCTCCACTCGCACACGTTTCCTGTGCACGTTGAGGGTGCGGCAGCGCACCCTCATAAATATTCATATGGCGCTGCTGCACCATCTGTAATGGGGACACTCGGTGCAAGGCTAAAACCGTCCTTACGCAACGCTTCATGAATCCTGGGTCTTTTTAAAAGGAGTGTTTTACATATTGATAAGGAAAACTGAGGATTAGGTATGATATATCCAATAGTGCTGTTTCATTAAACGTATATAATATACTGAAATGATTAAGTGAAAAGAATGAGAAATTAGTGACAATTATACTGAAGTTATAAGTAGAAGGAAATTTGGGAAATATAAGAAATAATAAAAGAGTGAAAGAATAATTAAATGAAGAAAATGAGAACTATCACCAAAAGATAAGAATGTGGAAAATAAAAACTGATAACGATGAAGAAGATAGAAAGGCATGATATATCAATATTATTGATTATACATCCATGGGAAATGTTTCAGAAACAAAGATTAAAGCAGTTAAAGAAAGAAATAGTGTAAATACAATGTTGATGTAAAGATATTTTGTGGGGGTTGAGGGTGTGTTATAAAAAGAAAATTGAAAGAATATGCTTATATTGTAGGAAAGAAACAATCAATGGAACATGTTTTCTTAAAATGTGAGAGAGTCAAAAAATGTGGAATAAGTTATATATAGAAAACATTTTCAAAAATATTTGAAAGTATGAAAACATAAAGATGGGAATGATTGAATATGGATATTATGGAAGTATATTAACTCTTTTCTATCTTGTATATAATGTATGGTCAGCTTTATTGCTTGTCTTATATTTTGTTTATTTTCTTTTATTGTATTCGCAGATTGTACTACTTTGTTATTGTCTTAATATCTGTAGCCATCGTTTGATTTTTTTTAATTCAATGTGGAGCTTTTCCCCCTGCGCCTCTGCTGAAAATGGGTTCATACCCAGTCAGACTTTTCCGGTAAACAAATGTCAAATAAATAAATAAAAACTTGAAGATAGATTTGGGAAAGAAGGTATTCTATGTAATTTGGGTAATATAGAAGAAATAATTAATTAAATTATGTTTAATGGAAAATGAGTATTGTCACTTATACTAAAGATTAGATTATGGTTATGGAAAAAGAAGTGAAGGTTGACATAAAAATGGCAAGTTTTGATGTACAAAGTATGAAAATTAATCAAAATGATTGTATAAATATGTAAATATGTATGTGTGTGTGTGTATATATATATATATATATATATATATATATATATATATATATATATATATACATATATGCACACACACACACACACACACACACTATGTATATATAAATACTCTTTTTGATAGGTGTTATGGGATCTTTGCCATCTACCTGTGTGACCATCAATTTAAGCAGATGGGGCCTCCGTTTAATATCTCATGTGAAGGAAGGCACACTCAAGAGTACAGCACCCCCCCCCCCATGCTACACTGCAGTGTCAACAATTGATCTACCTGATGTGGGAATAGTCCCACAACCTTCTGCAGCAAAGGAGAGTGCACCCAATTGTGTCACTGATATTGCTTATACTTTATTTATTTAAAATGAGATTTGTACTCCTGAAATGTAAACAAAAAAACACAGAAATAATTGCTGGAGCTGTGGAGGAAATTCCTAACAGGCAGGACTATTGTGATATGTGATGAACAGTTTGAAATACATTAATGTGTTGCTACTATGCGTGTGAAACAAAGCTAAAATACATTATGTGAACATCATTTTATCACAATCAGACATCTGAAGTATACATATAACTGTTTATAACTACTGGGTGGGGGTGGAGATGTCTGTGGGTAAAAGTAACTGATCCTTTTGTTGTTTGCTTATTTCAAACAATCACTAATCTGGATTTGCAGGTCTAGTGTGTGTTTCAAATGAGATGAATACTGTGCATTTCTGTGAAAAAAAACTTGAAGTATACTACTGTGACTTGTTATTGTTATTATTATTATTATTATTATTATTATTATTATTATTATTATTATTATTATTACAATCAGACGTTTGAACTGCACAAAAGCTGTAAAGCATCTATAATTGAGACCATCTGTAAGTAAAAGTGACTTGCCACTGTTGTTGTTTGCTCACTGTTGAACAGCAGTCATGTATCTGGCAAGACAGAAGTAGTATCACAAAATGTATTGTTTTGCTGAAATCAGAGTAAAACTAATATTGTTATGGCTCATGCTTGTATGTGTGTTGGGGAGTCGCAGTATATTTAAGGGTAACTAGCGGTCCATAATTTCCTTTACTTTCCATCGCAAACATCAGCATTACTTGTGATTAGTGTGTATTATTGGTTGTCCAGCATTAGCAGAATGAATGTGAAAGCAACTGTGTACTAGCACAGTTGTGCAGGACTAGTATTATCATCTCACAGCACTTGGCTCTGTTTGGTTTCTTGGCTGTGGCCTCTTCTGCCTGGCACATGCATGTCCTCCCTGACTCTGTATGAGTTTATCTTTGTGTTCTGATTTCCTCCAGTACCTCAAAGATGCGCCATAGGTGAGCTGTCATTCTACCAATTTGCCTGTAGGTAAGTGTGCAGCAGGTGTGTTTGTGTGTGTATCTATGTTTGTGCATATTGTGATAGAGCTAGATTCTATGTAGTTTCCTACTACCCTTTCCTAAAGATCTGACTTCCAGTTTTTTTTTCACTTTATTACTATAGTCACTACTTCTAGTATAGTTGGTTTAGATTTTGATTTCCATTTTCTAGTAATTTTCTAGTACTTGTTTTGGCAGCCACCATAATTAGACACAGCAAGGCCTTACCATGTCTAGGCAATTCTGATTCTGTATCATAGCAAAGAAAAATCATCTCCCTCATCACACCAACCAGCCCACCCAACATCTCTGACAGTGCATCCTGCAGGGAATCCTTAAAGTCCACCAACTCACTGCACTTCCAGAAAATAGATTCCCAATTACCTATTTCTTCCCCATCACACCTCTAACATTTACTATCTACCTAAGGAAAAATTCATTGCAGTTTACTTGGGGTATAAAAATATCTATGTAAACATTTCCAAGAAAACAATCCTAAATTTTCTAGATTTTGTTGCATATTTGGGAGACATACATATATTCTCCTACTGTTTTTTTGTGAATTGCTTATCCAATATCTCTTCCCAATCCTTTTAACCTCCTCTGATTGATTCTTGTAGTTATCATGCAATATTTTATATGCTTTACTAATTATATGCAGACTCAAACAATATTGCCTGCTACATACACAACTCTTTTGCCTTCTGGGTAATAGGAAAAAAAAGTTAAATTACAATAGGGCATAAACTACATCACAGAACATCCACAACT
This sequence comes from Protopterus annectens, assembly GCF_019279795.1. Lineage (NCBI taxonomy): Eukaryota > Metazoa > Chordata > Ceratodontiformes > Protopteridae > Protopterus > Protopterus annectens. The sequence continues at coordinate 586,797,755 of NC_056728.1, forward strand.
TCAGAACTTCTAGGGGCCTAGTGGCCTCCTCAGCCCAAGCTGTATAAGTAGATTTTGATACAACTTTAATAGTGGTCTGTGCTCTGAAAGCCTAGCGTAAAACCAGCCCTACTCAGAGGTGTATACAGAAGATCCCCATAGCTTGTGTGCAGTGCTGGGGAGTGACATGTTTAATGTTTCTTTGCAGTTTTCCCTCACAATCAAATCTTAGAGGTGTGCACAGACGCTCACTATAGAGTGTGTGGATTGTTGAAGGCAGTGTGGTAATTATTTATTTAACTTTCCTCCCAAACCTCAGATGAATGTGTAGAAGGTTGCTGCAGCATTTGTGGGAGCCAAGGACAGCGTGAACATTATTTAATTAACTTCTTTCCAAACCTCAGAGGTGTGTACAGTAGTGTGCTATCTAGGAGCAACAAGTTAGTATACATTATTGTTCAGCCAGAAACAATACAGAAATGTTTCAAGAAAGTTGGATTTGTCACAAGCCAAGAGCACAATATTTTGGCCCATCAGACAATCCATCTCCCATGGCAGAATTCGAAGGAGTAGCTTTTGAAGGTTTTGTTGCAATGGATGATGAGGTGGAAACCTGTAATGAACCTGACCCAGAAGCAATTTTCTAATTGATATTGACCGAAGTACAGACTAATGTAAAAGTGCATGAAGCAGCTGATCAAGTGGAAGAAGCAAGTGAGGCTGACATAGAAGTTGCAGAGACTCCAAAAGAAGAGGATGTCAGGCATCTGATAATGCAGTTGAAGTCATTTGCTGTGGAAAAATGCCCAGGTATGCTGAGTGGGGTAGCCAGCGTTGAGAGTGCTTTCTCCACTTACCTTTGTAATAAGAATAAGAAACAGACCAAGAGTGACTCTTTTTCAGAAAGAATGATTAAACCATGAGAAAACAGTAAACATATTGATTTTGTATGATTTTACTGTTTTTTGATTGTATGATTTTGTATGATATTCTCTAATAAAAGCTGTACAAGAAAATAAAGTACATGTACGTATCAGTACAATAGGCCTAGTTCATTTTGTTGACCACCTCCGTATGTTAACCAGTTTGTTACAGTCCCTTGGGCGGTCAATTTACAGAGGTTCTACTGTATATGACTATGGCCATTTGTGACTTCACTTTTATACCAATCTAACACCAGGGGGATTCAAAGAAAGTGACAATCTTTTTTTAGGAGGTGGTTAGGGAGTCAGGCACTACTCACAGATATAATTTATGCATCCATACAAGCAGCTGTCTTATCGCTTAATTGTGCCTGCTTTGAGTGAGCACTAAACTTTGTACATAACATATCTCTTCCTTGAAAGAAGGAAAACAAGACTGGATGTCTTTACTTACTTATGATTTTTGTTCAAGCCATCACTGGATCAAAAGGTTGGAAGATAGCTCTGAAATGCACCTCAGAGTATCTTCAGCCCCATGGCTTTATCCCTCAGACCCATAGCCTAATTTGTTTATTTACTTCACAGTTATTATAGCACTGTCTTGGACAGTTAAAGTGTGTTGAAAGAATGTATGAAAAAGCAAAGTTAAAAAGCAGCACTGCATTTATTGCCTTAGTCATAAACTTTTGTTATGGCTATCACTGGATAAAAAGGGTGTTAAAGTGCTGTAAATTATACCTCACTGCATCTAGAATATTATACCTTTTGGGATCCTAGTGGCTCTCAGACATCTAGCTTAATTCATTTATTTCCTGCACAGTTATTACAGTGCAGTCTTGGTCAGTTAGGTTGTTTTGAAAGAATGCAGGGAAAGCTCACAAATAAGACAAAATGTGAGAAAAGAAGAAAACAACTACAGACCCATAAGCTTGACCAGTCTCATCTGCAAGGCCATGGAGAAAATTATCATGGACATGATCAATAACAACATAGAAACTCAGAAAACACTGGACCATCCCCAATCTAGCTTTGTCAAAGGGAGGTCTTGCCTGTTCAATCAGGTGGACTTTTTGAGAAAGTCACCAGGGCCATGGGTGAAGGTAAAATGGTACACATCATTTATCTAGACCTGTCAAAAGCTTTTGACACAACCCCCCTATTAGGGATCATAGATAAACTTATTGAGTTACGCACAAACCCCTACATCATCGGATGGATAGCCAGCTGATTCACTGACAGGACAAATGTTGTCTGGATAGGAGAATCCACAAGGCTCATTGCTGGGACCCCTCCTGTTTGGTATTTATTTCTCTGAAGTGAAGACCAATGTTGTGGGCTTATGGCTCACAAAGTTTGCTGATGAATTGTAAGCTGGAAGCAATCACTAAATCCACAAATGATGTTGACTTCCTACAAACAGGCCTAAAGATGACAAACAACTGATGCCAAAACCGGACTGAAACTAAATACTAAAAAATATATAATCATACCTGTGACATCTGGCAATATCCCACTGGACTGCCACCAATACATGTGACATCTGGCTATATCCCACCAGACTGCCAACAATTAAATGACATCCCTTACTATTCTGGATCAGTAACTAAGGAGCTTCAATCCTCACTACTGACTCCAATATGAGACTGTCACTTAAGCAGAAGTAATATTTCACAGTTTTCCCCTAAGAGCACAACAGGAACACATTCTATTTTCCTGGGACTGGGCTATATACCTCTGTCCACCCCAAAATTATTTTCCTATTATACACTTCAGAGCAATGTCCCAGTTTACAACCTCTGATATACTCACACTCAAAGTAAATTTAAATCTCACACATCCAAACACTTCCAGCTGCATCTCCTACCCTAAAATAATACAGTAATGCTGCCGCCAGTCAGAGTGTCTTCATGCCCTTCTAAAGGGGTGTCCAACTCTGAAAATTAAGTATCAAAAATAACCGATAGTTATGACCAGTTCAGCCAGGCCTTCGAGAGGACCAGGAGAGGATCAAACAAGTATAAGCACTCTCTAATCTCTAAGAAAAAAACACTGATTTTCAGCCACAATGTAAAGTAATGAAAAACATTTAATAACAAGTAAAATGATTACAAGAATATAAATCAATAGTTTCAGTAAACACCAAAACTCAATCACTGGAAATGTAAAATTAAACTGCAGGATAGGAGTCCAATATTCTAGAACAACTATATCTTAATAACTAAGCTTTCCTAATCTAACTAAAGAATACTGTCCCTGATCTAATCTAACACATAAGGTTCATAGGTTCATAGGTGTGTACTAGGCTAATGGCCCTGGAGCCTATATAAGCTTAGCCCAAGAAGATTCCCTGGCATCATGCTGCCCAAAGTTAGTTCCCAGTACCCCTGTCAAGCAAGGCCACTGAACTGATCCCCAGGATGAACTTCCTATTGCCCATCCACTCATCAAGATTTCTCTTAAAGAGGGCCAGTGAAGTGCTCTGCTTGACGTGAATGGGAAGTTTGTTCCAGAGTATGGGAAGTCTCTGACTTAGGAACCTTTCCCGCCAGCATGTTCTGTTTATTGTGGTAATGAGGTTTAGGTCCCTGGAGTATGTTGCACAGAGGGATTGAGATTTCTTTAGGTGTAGCATATCTAGCAGCTCTGGGTCAATCATGGCATTATAGGTCAAACAGAGATTGCCTCTAAGTAGGTGATAAAAGACAGCATATAGCTGGAGTTTTTTTAGTCTGTCCGTACAGGGCATTTGTCTAAGGTCTAAGATCCTTTTAGTGAGGTATTTTTGTGGCCTTTCCAGTTGTTGTAGGTGTCTAGTGAGGTACATGCCAAATAAGAGCAAGGCAAAAGGCAGGCTTACAATTTTTGGTGAGTTCTCTTTCATTGGTGTTCACTAACTGCACAGTACTGTCACTGACTGCACTTCACAAACTGCAATTCTTTACAAACTGCTCAGAACTTGACAAACTGCAGTCTCAACAGTCCTCAGCAGTCTCAACTGTTTTATTTTTAAAAATAACAGTCAGCTGTTTGAAAAAGTTATTTTCCTGTCAATCAGCTGTTTAAATAATCATGTAGCAACCAGGAACATTCTAATGACCTTACTGTTCAGCTGATTTTCCACAGTACTTTAGAATGTCCCTCTCAAACATGCACAGTTAGAAATGTATCAAAACAGTGACAGATTATTTAAACATTCTGTATACACATGGAAATACTCAACATTTAAAAAACTTATTTACATTTTCACAATAGACATGCTAACATACCATACAAGTTAATCTGAGACTATACACAAGTCTCCCGCCAGACATGCTAACACAGATAACAGTGTTTTCAGTTTCCTCACAATACCCTTCAGTAAATCAGATATCCCTGCAAATTATAAAATTGATAGTACACCCCTAAAAGTAGACCCAGTGGTGAGGGACCAAGGAACACAGATAGTAACCTAAACTGTGACCACCAGGTGGCTACTGTACTTTGGAAATCCTTCTGTGTGGCTCAACTTATAAGTAAAGACATGGCATCAAGATCAAAGAAAGTCATAGTGCCATTGTATTTGGCCCTCATCAAGCCCATAATCAAGTACAATGCTCCCTTCTACATGTAACCATGTAATTATACCAAAGAAGAGGTCCCAGAGGTTTCTCACTAAAAACAAAAATACAAAGCAAAAGACACATGTCTTATGTAGACCAACTAAAGGCCTTATCCATTTACTTCATCTCATATCATCTATTGAGAGGTGACTTATGCTTGATCCACAAGGCATTCTCTGATCCAGCCCTGATGAACATATTACGTATTCACAAGAAAACTTATATGAGGGTTACGCATTCCATGGACCTGAACCTTATTTGTGACTCTAACAGAACTTGCTGGAGGGACAGATTTGTATCCCAGGCTACTTCATCTATGGAAATTTCCCATCTTCGTAAAACAAACCCCGCCCCTCAATCTCTTTGAAAAGAATTTGGATAAATGGATGGGGAACTGTAAATTCACTTGCAGAGTATAGCCCACGTCCCTTATGGACAGAGGCAGTCTGTAAAATGTCTCAGGTCTCCAGCGCCCAAAGACCCACTACACTGATACCACCCCCATCCCATATCAGAAGAATTAAGATAGAATACTGTCATATCCTGGGTATTATTGGCTAGGCTTGTAAAGGTTCCTGTGCCAGTAGCCTAGTAATCATCTATGAACCTATGAACTATAATTTGAAAATGAAAGTTTCTGGTTGTGTTTAAATAAATATAGAGATAAGGAGAAATGTTTCACATGCAACATTTTAAATTTTCTAGTGAGGAGTAGTATGTTGATTAGTCTAGAAGATAAACTGTACTACACATTTTTTATTTCCTGAATAAAATTTTCCACAATTAAGTGTATAGAACTCTTGTATGACAACAACTCCACATGCTCTGGAAGCCTTTAAAGTCAAGGCAACACACTGATATTCAGATCCAGAGTGTAAATTGTCTATTACTGCGGTGGTAGTGCTGCGGTAGCATTGTCGCCTCACAGTAAGACGTTGTCCTGTTCGATTCCCAGCTAGAGCGTCTTCTGTGTGGAGACATGCGTGAATGGGCGTACCTTAATTGAAGGTTGTGCGTCAGAGCTGGCAACTGGGCACGTAAAAATCTACTGCCAATCATTAGCAGACCGGAGTTTTGCTGTGGCGATCCCTAACCAGGAAAAGCCAAAAGACACAACATTCATTCCAAAACTATTGTGGTGTCTTGTACAGCCCATCAAACTACTAGACTTAAATAGTTTTCTTAGTGGTGAAATAAAAACTGGATCTCTAATGGTATTAAAAGAAGAAACATTCAATACCAATGATATTCCATATTACCGGTTTAGATTTTTCAGTTAAGTATTACATTTTAATCAAAATGATCATAAGGAAAATTCACAAAATTGGGAAGAGGGTGCCAAATGAAAAAAAAACCAGTAAAAAAATATATCTATAGGGTGGCACTATTGAACATGCTTAGAAGATGGCTACCTAATCTGATTGCATACTAGCCTAAATGCATTTTGACATTTTTTTTATGCAGATGAGACTCAATGAAAGAGAAATTAGGGAAAAAATGGGGGAAAATTAACTTTAGACAGTATCAAAAATGGTATTTAAGAATGTCTGTAGAGCATAAAGATCTTAGGATTGGTTCAGATGACCAGCCTGAGTGATGGCCTGGTGATACAGTAGGATATCACTGAGCTGAAGGCTGAATCAGCCTGGATGAGGACATCATTGGTAGAGAATATATGAGCTATGAGACAGCATAAACAAAGAGCTGCTGAAACTTAAAAGGCAGATTTTTCAACTGCAGCAGATGTACCTAAGTAATACAGACTGCACCACAAAATGTGTACCTGCGCTCAAACAACAAAAAGAAAGTGTCAGGGTTCTGATATTTTTGGAATAAAAATCAAAACTCCTGGGAAGAAAAGTTTGTTTGCCATAGGATTTAATGACCTGTCTGTGGTCACTAGATGAAACTTGCTAGAAAGAAAACCATCCCCTGTGACAGTAAAACAGCATAGCTATACAGGAAAGAAGCATTTTTTCATTCAAATCAGAGGGAATAAGGGGGGTGATGACATCTAGTTTCATACCAAAAGTGGTGGAAGAGCTCTTGTTTCTAGTAATAAAAGAAGGCTGGATTAGTAATGAGTAACTGTGGAAGTATTTTAAGGCTGAGATACTAGCTTGTTGTTTTTCCAAGCAAGACTACAGCCTTAAGGAGATATAGAAGATGGTCTTCCCTATAGTGTAAAGGGTGGATCAATTCTGGCAGACAGAGGAAGGGGTGCAAAAGCCAAAACATGCAACTTACCTCCTCATAGAACAGGTATTAATAGAGGTTCAGATATGCAGACAGAGAAATGAAAAATAAATGTTGTCCCCATCAAACCTGCTATATGAGTAAAACTAGGCAGCACTAGATTGGATCCTGGTAGAGCTGCTTCTAGCCAACACCATAAGAAGGCACAGAGGGAAGAGGCAGAGGCTTGGGATAGTGGAGGTGATCAGGCAAAGGGGATGAGGCTCAGTAGAGGAAAGAGACTTGGTGGGGCCTTGAGTGAATCTTAGCAGCAGAGAGACTACGAAGAACATCCCCAGGTGCAAGTAAAGGGCAGAATGACAGTCTATAAAAAGTAAGGTCCAGGTAGTCAAATGGAGAAAGTGAGGTGATGAGGGGACCTGAATGTAATGCAGAAAGGAGAAGATTGAGGCGAAAGTTGAAGTAGCAAAGGGAAGGAGAGAAAGGAGGAATCCTACAGTCGAAAGGAAAACAATGAATGTCAATATTTGCAGGAGTGAGTCCTTTTTTCTGTTTTTCTTTATTTGTTTCTACTTCTAGGTACATTGAGGAACTACACAAGTAATGAACTGGTGGGAAGGTTTCCAGAAAAGGGAAGAAGAAATGAGATGAAGGTAGTGGAGTCAGAATGCAAGATGGACAGAGAACATAATGGACTGGAACAGATCATACTGGAAGTGTTGATGGAAGAAAGAATGAAATGATTGCATATTATATAATATATATTGCAGGCAGGCTATAACATTCAGCAGTTTAGGTTGCTCATCGCCAGCCGACATTGACACGCCTCCAGGTGCAGCTTAGTAACTCCCCATGCACTCGCGCACGTGTCCTATGCACGTGGATGTGGTGGCAGCGCACCTTCATTAATATGCATATGGCGCTACTACACCATTTATATGCCACATGGCCAGCGCAGGCCTTACACCGGCCTTGCGCCGAGCTTCATGAATCCGGGGGTCTGACAGATTCTTTAAACATTCTGTATACACATGGAAATACTCAACATTTAAAAAACTTATTTACATTTTCACAATAGACATGCTAACATACCATACAAGTCAATCTGAGACTATACACAAGTCTCCTGCCAGACATGCTAACACAGATGACAATGTTTTCAGTTTCCTCGCAATACCCTTCAGTAAATCAGATATCCCTGCAAATTAAAATATTGATAGCACACCCCTAAAAGTAGACCCAGTGGTGAGGGACCAAGGAACACAGATAGTAACCTAAATTGTGACCACCAGGTGGCTACTGTACTTTGGAAATCCTTCTGTGTGGCTCAACTTATAAGTAAAGGCATGGCATCAAGATCAAAGGAAGTCATAGTGCCATTGTATTTGGCCCTCATCAAGCCCATAATCAAGTACAATGCTCCCTTCTACATGTAACCATGTAATTACACCAAAGAAGAGGTCCCAGAGGTTTCTCACTAAAAACAAAAATACAAAGCAAAAGACACATGTCTTATGTATACCAACTAAAGGCCTTATCCATTTACTTCATCTCATATCATCTATTGAGAGGTGACTTATGCTTGATCCACAAGGCATTCTCTGATCCAGCCCTAATGAACATGTTACGTATTCACAAGAAAACTTATATGAGGGTTACGCATTCCATGGACCTGAACCTTATTTGTGACTCTAACAGAACTTGCTGGAGGGACAGATTTGTATCCCAGGCTACTTCATCTATGGAAATTTCCCATCTTCGTAAAACAAACCCCGCCCCTCAATCTCTTTGAAAAAAATTTGGATAAATGGATGGGGAACTGTAAATTCACTTGCAGAGTATAGCCCACGTCCCTTATGGACAGAGGCAGTCTGTAAAATGGCTCAGGTCTCCAGCACCCAAAGACCCACTACCCTGATACCACCCCCATCCCATATCAGAAGAATTAAGATAGAATACTGTCATATCCTGGGTATTATTGGCTAGGCTTGTAAAGGTTCCTGTGCCAGTAGCCTAGTAATCATCTATGAACCTATGAACTATAATTTGAAAATGAAAGTTTCTGGTTGTGTTTAAATAAATATAGAGATAAGGAGAAATGTTTCACATGCAACATTTTAAATTTTCTAGTGAGGAGTAGTATGTTGATTAGTCTAGAAGATAAACTGTACTACACATTTTTTATTTCCTGAATAAAATTTTCCACAATTAAGTGTATAGAACTCTTGTATGATAACAACTCCACATGCTCTGGAAGCCTTTAAAGTCAAGGCAACACACTGATATTCAGATCCAGAGTGTAAATTGTCTATTAATGCGATGGTGGTGCTGCGGTAGCATTGTCGCCTCACAGTATGACGTTGTCCTGTTTGATTCTCAGCTAGAGCGTCTTCTGTGTGGAGACATGCGTGAATGGGCGTACCTTCATTGAAGGTTGTGCATCAGAGCTGGCAACTTGGCACGTAAAAATCTACTGCCAATCATTAGCGGACCGGAGTTTCGCTGTGGCGATCCCTAACCGGGAAAAGCCGAAAGACACAACATTCATTCCAAAACTATTGTGGTGTCTTGTACAGCCCATCAAACTACTAGACTTAAATAGTTTTCTTAGTGGTGAAATAAAAACTGGATCTCTGATGGTATTAAAAGAAGAAACATTCAATACCAATGATATTCCATATTATTGGTTTAGATTTTTCAGTTAAGTATTACATTTTAATCAAAATGATCATAAGGAAAATTCACAAAATTGGGAAGAGGGTGCCAAATTAAAAAAAAACAGTAAAAAAATATATCCATAGGGTGGCACTATAGAACATGCTTAGAAGATGGCTACCTAATCTGATTGCATACTAGCCTAAAATTGCATTTTGACATTTTTTTATGCAGATGAGACTCAATGAAAGAGAAATTAGGGAAAAAAATGGGGGAAAATTAACTTTAGACAGTATCAAAAATGGTATTTAAGAATGTCTGTAGAGCATAAAGATCTTAGGATTGGTTCAGATGACCAGCCTGAGTGATGGCCTGGTGATACAGTAGGATATCACTGAGCTGAAGGCTGAATCAGCCTGGATGAGGACATCATTGGCAGAGAATATATGAGCTATGAGGCAGCATAAAGAAAGAGCTGCTGAAACTTAAAGGGCATATTTTTCAACTGCAGCAGATGTACCTAAGTAATACAGACTGCACCACAAAATGTGTACCTGCGCTCAAACAACAAAAAGAAAGTGTCAGGGTTCTGATATTTTTGGAATAAAAATCAAAACTCCTGGGAAGAAAAGTTTGTTTCCCATAGGGTTTAATGACCTGTCTGTGGTCACTAGATGAAACTTGCTAGAAAGAAAACCATCCCCTGTGACAGTAAAACAGCATAGCTATACAGGAAAGAAGCATTTTTTCATTCAAATCAGAGGGAATAAGGGGGGTGATGACATCTAGTTTCATACCAAAAGTGGTGGAAGAGCTCTTGTTTCTAGTAATAGAAGAAGGCTGGATTAGTAATGAGTAACTGTGGAAGTATTTTAAGGCTGAGATACTGGCTTGTTGTTTTTCCAGGCAAGACTACAGCCTTAAGGAGATATAGAAGATGGTCTTCCCTATAGTGTAAAGGGTGGATCAATTCTGGCAGACAGAGGAAGGGGTGCAAAAGCCAAAACATGCAACTTACCTCCTCATAGAACAGGTATTAACAGAGGTTCAGATATGCAGACAGAGAAATGAAAAATAAATGTTGTGCCCATCAAACCTGCTATATGAGTAAAACTAGGCAGCACTAGACTGGATCCTAGTAGAGCTGCTTCTAGCCAACACCATGAGAAGGCACAGAGGGAAGAGGCAGAGGCTTGGGATAGTGGAGGTGATCAGGCAAAGAGGATGAGGCTCAGTAGAGGAAAGAGACTTGGTGGGGCCTTGAGTGAATCTTAGCAGCAGAGAGACTACGAAGAACATCCCCAGGTGCAAGTAAAGGGTGGAATGACAGTCTATAAAAAGTAAGGTCCAGGTAGTCAAATGGAGAAAGTGAGGTGATGAGGGGACCTGAATGTAATGCAGAAAGGAGAAGATTGAGGCGAAAGTTGAAGTAGCAAAGGGAAGGAGAGAAAGGAGGAATCCTACAGTCGAAAGGAAAACAATGAATGTCAATATTTGCAGGAGTGAGTCCTTTTTTCTGTTTTTCTTTATTTGTTTCTACTTCTAGGTACATTGAGGAACTACACAAGTAATGAACTGGTGGGAAGGTTTCCAGAAAAGGGTAGAAGAAATGAGATGAAGGTAGTGGAGTCAGAATGCAAGATGGACAGAGAACATAATGGACTGGAACAGATCATACTGGAAGTGTTGATGGAAGAAAGAATGAAATGATTAACAAAATCACACCGATTATAAGGTGAGGAAAAAGAATCAAGGCAGGAAAGGATAAATGACTGAGTATTTGCAATACAGCAGCAACAGGATTTCCCTTAGGAAAAGGTTTCTGTATGCTGAATGAACATATTGGTTTGCAATACACGTTGAATGGTGTTTAAACTTAACTTTTTAAATGCATATGATATGCAGAAAATGCAGTACTGTACCCAAATGAGTTTTTCTTTTAAACTAGTTAAATATTTGTTTTGATATTATGAACATTAAGAAATTGAGAGACTGTGCAACTGTGTGTACTCTTGAACTGTGGCAATCTAATGACTGTGCCAGAGTAAATGGGCTAGTAACAGAAGATACTGATGGTATTTATACTTTCAATGAAGTGAAGGGTAGGAGACAATAATAGTCCATTAGTCAGTTGGGCAGCGGAGACAGGAGAACAAGGATGGGGAAATGATGGTTAATTGGTGTGGAGGTGGAGAAATACAGATATGAGGTAAGAGACAGAAGAAATGAGAAGGTTTTGCAGCCAATTATGATAAAAATCAGGAGGAATTTACCTTAAACAGAGTTTTGGAGAGGAAGGCTTGCTGTGGTGTATTGTTACAAAAAATTATTTATACTTTCTTGAGCTGCTCTTACATAACTGTCTTCTACCTTGTTACCTTAATTTGCTGTTCTGTGTGCTTTTATAGGTTCATAGGTTCATAGGTAGGTACTTGGCTATCGGCCCAAGGGCCTACGTAAGCCTAGTCAGCAAGGTACCATAGCTTATGCCACCCAAGAAAGTTATTTTCCTGTGCCACTGTCCAGCAGAGACACAGAAGGGATCCCCGGGGTGTATTTCCTATTTCCCATCCACTCATCAAGATTTTATTTGAAGAGTGCTAATCAAGAACTTTGCTTGACATAGATGGGTAGCTTGTTCCAGAGTTTAAAGTGTTCAAATGTTCTTATTCTGCACTTGGTGCCTCTATTTTGATTTTTTATAACTTACTGCTCTCTGCACTTGTTTTTTGTCATTTTTAACTTATCTGCATTTATTTAAACTGTATTTGCCTTAATATTGCTACAGATCACCTTCATTTCGTCGACAGTTCATTTCACTGACAACCAAGTCAGCAGGCCCAATTCACTGAAACGTCATTTCACTGACACTCATTTCGTTCACAATGATATATGGCCTATTCCCTACTGTAGAGCAACCCTAGAGTTAGAATATATAGTAAGGGGGTGTGCATGGGGCACAGCCCCCCACAATGGGGGGTTGTGGGGGACAAAGCCCCACACATACTGGGGTTCTATAATTTTTTTTGGTAATAGTTATTCATTGCACTTGTAAGAATGCAACTGTACACTGTAATGCAACTGTACACTGTACACTGTGATATGTGGGGGGCTTCGCCCCCCAGACCCTCCCTTACTATATATTCTAACTCCAGGGTCGCTCTACTGTGGGGAATAGGCCATATATAATTTCTGACGAAATGAGTGCCAGTGAAATGAAGTTTCAATGAATTGGGCCTGCTGACTTGGTTGTCAGTGAAATGAACTGTCAACAAAATGAAGGTGACCCATTGCTACACACTCAAGTGTGCTAGCTTGTACTGCATTTAAAGTGTTTTTGCTACTGTTTTAACTGCTTTTCTGCAAAAAAGAAAAGTTCTAAGCTTGTTTCCTGCCTTTCCTGTAACTAGTCTAGTCCAGATACAGATTTGCTGCATCCAGGACTGTTTTGTAAGTTTCTGAGCCCCCCAGACCTTTCTGTGTTGGAGAGAAGCCTTCTAGCTTATAAGTGGGAGTGGTAAAAACTAGGTAGCCTAGCTACCACTAGAGGAGTAGTTATTGGCCCAGAAATTGTAGTTTATTGGCCATTTGGGCAGTTTTTCCATCTCTTTCAATTTTCAGGTTTAAAAGCCTGTGTTTATGTGGGTTTGCACTTGTTTAAGTTCTGCAAATCCAGTTTCGGCATCCTCCAGACTACAACAGCAACAAGAAGGAGAAAAGAGATACTCTAAGTGCCTCCATTTTGATTTTTTTCATAATTTACTGCTCCCTGCACTTGTTTTTTGTTGTTTTTTTAATTTATCTGCATTTATTTAAACTGTAATTGCCTTAATATTGCTACACATTCAAGTGTGCTAGCTTGTACTGCATTTAAAGTGTTTTTGCTACTGTTCTTAACGGCTTTTCTGAAAAAAAAAAGCTCTAAGCTTGTTTCCCACCTCTGCTGTAACTAGTCTAGCCCAGATACAGATTTGCTGTATCCAGGACTGTTTTATAAGTTTCTGAGCCCCCCCCCCCCAGACCTTTCTGTGCTGGAGGGAAGCCTTCTAGCTTATCAGTGGGAGAAGGTAAGCACTAGGTAGCCTATCTCCCATGACAGGAGTGGTTTCTGGTCCAGAAATTGTAGTTTATTGACAGTTTGGACATTTTTCCATCCCTTTCAACATTCTGGATTAAAAGACTATGTTTGCACACCATGCAGCGGTGCTCAGCTGAGGTAAACTATTACCGGTGCCAGAAAGTTTGCTCTTCAATTTTCCCCTTAGAACGAGCTTGTTCTTTTACTTCTCGCACTTCAGTTAGTGTAATTGGCTAGCACTTTATCAAGCTTTTGTAGCATTTATTGTAGCACACATAGGTGCTACCAGCACTAGTTGTTCCTATGCAGTAACAGCACCAGTACTTATTAGTTATGACTACCCCTCGTGGTCTGATTGTAGGGCAATTTCCTGTGCTTTCTCCTGCTAACCTGGTGCACTTGGGCATTCTGAGACAGTGTGGCAACTCTCTAATGTACTTAAGACCAAAGGTTGATGCAGTGATAAACCAGAAGTTAGAAAATAAAAGCTGAATAACAAAAAAAAAATTCCAACTCCAAGAACGTCAATACTTTATTACAGCAAAGCTTTCAGATATAAATCCTTCTTCATTGCATTATACAGTCTGTAACATTCTTTCAGTTTTTGTAAAACAAGACTAAAATCATGTGAGCATGGTCTGCTAATCATATCATCTCTACAATAATTCAGTTACAGTTTAGCTTAGAGATATAGCAGTTCCTTAAAAAGCTTCCTTAAAAAGTACTCAGACATACTTTCAGCTCAATCTATAAATACATACTAGAACTATATACTTAATAAATCTATCAGTCTAATAAAATATTTATTACAAAAATGTTTTACATGTTCAAATTATATGCACATATACAAAAAATATATATATATATATATATATATATATATATATATATATATATATATACATATTTACATACTTAGTGCAATTGCATTTATCTAGTTGCTAAAACTGGCTTAATACTAACCATGTTATTCAACCCTGGTAATACATCTGCTTGCAGTCTTAAGATCAATGCATATTCTTTATTCTCCAGAAGGTTATTAACATCACCCCCTCTTACTTGCTTATATATTGTTTCCATCACCCTAAATTTAAAGGTATGCTCAGTACCTTTCTCCAAAATATGCTTACTTAACTCATTCTGCTGTATTTGTCTACATATCTCTGACTTATGTTCTATTATTCTTTCCTTTAGTTTCCTTGTACTTTTCTCAACATAAAATGAAGGACAGTTTAAGCAGGTAGCAAGCTATATTACATAAGTAGTTTTGCATGTTGCTGTACATTCAAAAAAATATTTTTTATTTGAAACTGGATGGATGTACATATCAGTACAGCAGCTGCAGTTCAAACATGGGTGTGTGTGCCTGTTACATATATTTTCTGAGCTCTCTTCAGATGCCTAAAACCTTTATAACACAATCACATTTTTTTAAGTTCTTTAAATTCCTATATGTAAAATCTGACTTATTACGAATTATCTGACGTAGTTCTGGCATAGCCATCAAAATATTCCAATTATTCTCAAAAATGTTTATTACTTCTCCACTCTTAGTATTATAAGTAGTTAGATATCTAACCTTATTTGTTTCTTCTTTATTCACTATACTACAAGTATAGTCACTATTAAAAGTAGGTTTTATTAGTCCTGTTCTACTATTAAAAACTTTATTTACTAGCTCATCCACCATAGATTTTGTATATCTTCTCTCTATAAATTCATTTGCCAGTTCAGTCATCTGCAGCTTGCATTTGCTGTCACTAGTAGTTAACCTGCTTGTTCTAATAAGTTGTGCTTTCACTATTCCTTTAAAAATGTGTGTGGGGGGGTGTGCTCTCTTTATGCACATACCGATTAACTTGCACTTCCTTTTTATGAACACTTGTTAGAATTACATTCCCTTTCTTTTCAAGTAGTATATCCAAAAAGGAAATTCTTTTAGCTGAACATTGCTTTTTGAATCTAAAAAATGCAGCGGTACTCTCTAAATATTCCACATACTCATTCAGCATTTGCTCAGTACCATTCCAGATTAGGAGTCAATCATCAACAAATCTTCAATAAAACAGAAGCCTGTTATTCATAGCTTGCTCATTTGCTCATTATTAAATACAACAGATTTTTCCCACTGATGCATAACCACATTTGCATAAGTATTCCCGAGCTATCTGTATATATGGTTGCCCATTAAATAAAAATACATTTTTGGTTAATATCAGGTCTAATAAGAGACAGTTTCTATTTCATTAGCTGGCTTAGGTGTTTCTTCATTTAAATAAACCTGTATTGCTTTTATGCCATATTCATTTAGAATTACAGTGAATAATGAGTTAATATCCAATGTTACAAACATAAAATCATTACATTAATTCATTGTGTTCCATTCTCTCAGCTTGATCAAGAAGTCATTTGTGTCTCTTATATAAGTCCGATTCTGTGGTAAATACTTACTTTAACATTCTTGCAAGTATATAGAAACAGGTTCTGTTGCCCAGCCTCTCCCTGAGACTATAAGTGGATGGGTAACAGAAAGTACACTCCAGGGATCATTCCAGTTGCACTATTGGATATCGGCACTGTGAACTAACATCAGGTGGCACTGTACCTGGCCAATTTTTTGGGGGCTAGGCTTGTAAGCCTAGTACTATAGCATTGTATGTGTTGTTGTATGCTGTGTGTGATTTGTGTAGATGTTTCATCATATTGTATATGTAATCAACACACTTCGAAATCAAAAAAATAATCAAAACAACCAATCAAAAAATAAATAAATAAATAAAAACAAAAAAATAAAAAAAAAAAAAAACCTGGGGAAAAGTTCACATCTCCCAGTAGAGCTCTCTCCTCCCTCTGTGGGAATGGGAGGGCTGGCAGTATGCTATTTCCCTCAATTTGGAGGGCCTCAGCTATGCCAATACAGTTCAATCAAGTGTATATTATGTACTTTACAAGAATCCAGTTCAAACTAGTGTTATTAATACATTGTAACTATCTATGGAGTGTAAAGTGTTACAAAGGAACCAGGTTATTTTATTCCTTAAGTTCTGGGTTGGGTTCTGTTTTTTTATGTCCTTGGTTTAATAGCAACTACTAAGTTTGCAATATTTTTGCTTGCAATACAATATCACTTTTAATTCAACTTTGTTCTTCACATATAGTTACTTTATATGAGGCTAAGTAGTTTTACTCTGAGTATCAGCTTTATTAGAAGGCTAAGCAGTTCTGTATATTTATGATTTTATAAAATTTAATAGAAAATATAATTAAGATATTATAAATAAAATAAGAATTATATACAATATAATTACCATCATACAGCAACAACAATCTCTTTACACGCACAAGTCAGTGGTTTATTATGCAATTGTGATATAGGATGGATATGTTTTAGTTTGGATAATATGGACATATAATGGTTGAAAAGGTAAAGCTGAAATAGAAGCTTGTAAAAGTTAACTTTAAAAGATTCCCAGAAGCTTTAAAGTATCACCCTGCTGTAACACCTCAGAATGCTATAAGATTAATAGTTATATAAGCAACTTCATTCAACTATATATTTTGTTATATATATGTATGACTTGAAAATAATTGTTGTCACTGAAATTAGTTGCAATGTATAATAGTTGCAATTTGTATATTTTTTCTTTTTAAGGGGGACAGACAAAACAAAAACAAGCTGCCGAAAGAAGGATCATGTAGAAACAAAAATATGCTGCAATAAAAAGTTTCGATCATCTGTCAGTGTGAGTTTGTGTCAGTGAGGTATTTATGCTATGTTTATTTTATTAAGGCAGGTAACCATAAAATGAAGGGATATAATATAGATGTATGCAATATAGTCATAATCTCATGCACTGCTTCTTACCTCTGATTTCTGCTTTGATTGCAAGAATGTCTCTGATTTGTCTCTTTTTTTCACCCTTTTCCATTAAAATTTTTCCATTTTCGGTAACCTACCTATACCAGACAACAACAGACAATAACACAGACATACCTACCATTTTTTGAAAATTCTGAAAAGGTATGTGGAAAATTATTATATTTTTTTTACATTTTAAAATTATATTATATTATATATATATTATACCCTGTCCTATTTTCAGCCTTGTTACCCCCATAAACACTTTTTTTATTTTTGTCCAGCCAGAATTCTTCAGCAAAGAATTTGAGAGTTATGACTGTGATATGTAAAACTGTATGTACTGCTCAAAGATGCTCTGCCACTGATGTTAAACTGGTGCAGCAAGGCATGGGGGAACTGAATAACCTTGTATGCGGTAGAGAGTGGTATAACACGATCAGTGGGTAAGAAATGATGGTAGTAGTGTTGCAAGAAATTAATCTGAGGAGGAAAGCTATTATAAAGATAAGGCAGAGTAGAAATAAGATGGTAGAAGGTGATGGGATAGGATGTGAGGAAAAGGAAGTAGTGGAGTTGAAGGATAAGAGGGAGGAAAAAGAGATGGTAGTAAATGAGTTGATAGTAGGTAAGTAATTATGAAGTATGTGATGGGTGGGCAGAAGATGATAGTTGTAAAAGTATGTAGTCCAGATATGAATGGTCACTCTATGTGGCAGGGATTCTTTAGGAAGTTAAGACACATTAAGGGTGGGAAGTAGAGGAGTGATGGTTAGGAGAAACCTTTAATGTGGTGGTTTAGGACCCAAAGGAAGATAATATGTTTGAGATGACAGAATCCATGAAAAGTATGGAAACATTGTAATGAGAAGGATGTTGACATGTTAATGATGGGCATTGTGAGAGTAATAAAAAGTGAAAGGAGGGACCAGATGGCTCAAGTCTGATTATTGGCCCATGCAGTGGAGGAACAGGCTATGAAGGGACTGGTGTGAGCAGCTGACAGTGACTCACCCTAAGTGGAGAAGGAGTTGATCTAGGCCCTGCAATGAGAGCACTAACTGAAAGAAGTCCTTAGAACTGCACAGCATGCATGGTGGGCAGGATTTTGGTGGCACATTGCAGGAGTGAGGAACTGTGCACATGCTCTGATTTGGCACATCTGGCATTATAGAGCTTCTGTTAGCTAACAAATGGAGACAATTATGAACATCTAAAAACTTCCAACTCACCCCCAAATGGAAGCTGATCAAAATCTTTATCTCTGAGCGCCTTTATCCAGCATCTGTATTTACCAAAAAGAGAGGAAGAATAATTTGGCCTGTAGGTGACGAGTGCTCAGTAGTCATGGGGAGGAGGGGTAGTGGCCAAAATTGGATAAAGTAAAATGTGACAGGCAGGTAACATACACAGATGTCTGAGTGGGTGAAATGGAGGAGATCAGGCATCTAGGTACTGGGAAAGCTGTTTGCTGGATCATACATGTGATGATTATAAGGAGAGGAGAGGCAATAGAACCTATGAAAGTGGGAAGATTATAATGAAATGGCTGTGGGGGTGCTAACACAGAAGGGACAAGAGAACTGAAGAAGGGGTGGAGAAGAAGGTTTGGTAAGGTGAGATGACCTGAAGGTGATAAATGATGGCTGCAACTAATATTGGAAACAAGAAGATTAACACAGATGCTTGAAAAGAAGATGAAGGGTGAGAATGAGAAATGCACAGGCTGCAGCTACCAAACCAAACATGAAAAGGAAGTGGCATCAGATGGCATCTTATAGCTCTTCAGAACTAGCCTGATGTCCATAAACATTAAGGTACCAGCAAAATATAAACAAAGAGCATCCAAACCTAAGGGAAAAATGGTCTCACAGACAAACCATGCCTGAATGGACATGAGTAGGGACATCAGGCTTGGTCTTATGCTCTGTCTTCCCGAAGTATAGCCAAATGAACAATTATGCTGTACTAATGAGCTGAGTAAAAGAGCAAAGCATGGCATGTCTACAGCTAGTGGGGGTTGGCTTTTTCTGGGACAAATGCACCACTAAAGACTTAAAAAAGTGAAAATTGAAAAGTCATGGGTATTCAGAAGCGATATAGCTGAAAGACTTGGAATGCCCTTAGTAGGTCATTATAGCAATAACCCATGCCTGGGTGTGGGTAATGCTGGATTTACCCACAGTTGGTGTGGTTTGGTCATGAGGGCAAAGCCCGAGTGGCCAAACAAAGCCAACCGTGGGTAAATCCAGCATTACCCACACCCAGAAGTGGGTTATTGCTATTATATAATGACATTATTTAAGAAAAAAACAATAACTTTTCTTAAATAATGGCATTGTATAATGCCTCTTTGCTGCCCTTCCGCAGCTGTCTGGTATTCTGTGGCAGTTCTGATGTACTGCGCATGCGTATGCCTACGCAGTACATCAGAGCTGTGGGCAAAAGCAATGGAGAAAGCAAGATCTCCGTTGCTTTTTACAAACTGTTTCGCTATGTTAAATGGGTTTAACATAGCGGGACAGCTTTAAAAAAGCAACGGAGAATCTCTGTTGCTTTTTTAAACCTGTCTCACTATGTTAAACCCATTTAACATAGCGAGACAGTTTTGAAAAAAAGCAATTGAGAAAGCAAGATCTCCGTTGCTTTTTACAAACTGTTTCGCTATGTTAAATGGGTTTAACATAGTGAGACAGCTTTAAAAAAAGCAACGGAAAATCTCCGTTGCTTTTTTAAAGCTGTCTCGCTATGTTAAATCCATTTAACATAGCGAGACAGTTTTGAAAAAAGCAATGGAGAAAGTAAGATATCCGTTGCTTTTTAGAAACTGTCTCGCTATGTTAAAGGAGTTTGACATAGCGAGACATCTTTAAAAAAAGTGACGGAGAATCTCTGTTGCTTTTTATAAAGATGTCTCGCTATGTTAGACTCGTTTAACATAGTGAAACAGTATGAAGCAATGGTGATCTTGCGTTCTCTGTTGCTTAAAAAAAGAGTCATAGTAATGGAAAAAGTCCGGGCGACTGGACCTTTTTTCCATTACTATAACTGATTTACAATGTGCACGCTGACCAATCAGTGTGCACATTTTTGAATATTAAGGAGGGGTCATTGTATAATTACATATATCCCATGGTCCTTTACTACAGGAGGATTAAAGTACTAGACAGTGAAGACCCTAACTTAGCTGCGTGTTTCTTGGAGTTATATATATATATATATATATATATATATATATATAGATAGATATATATATATATATATATATATAGATATATATATATATATATATATATATATATATATATATATATATAGATATATAGATATATATATATATATAGATAGATATATATATATATATATATATATATATATATATATATATATATATATATATATATATATGGCCAGGATTCACTAATCCTCTGTGTAAGACTAACTAAGTCTTACTCGGAAACTGCAGTCTAAGAGTAAGACATCAGCGCGTCATGCATATTCATGAGGGCACGCTGACTCAAATCTAAGGCAAACAAGGAGCATGCACGAGTGCAGAGGGCGTGTCAGACTGCTGAGCAGTCCAAATATCCATGCCCCTGCAAGTGCCTAAACTGCATATGTCAACTGAAATGAGTGAGTCCACTCAAATGTCTACACACCCAACACTACACTCCCCCACATTCTAAATCCCTGTACAAGTTTAAAATGTAAATCTTTCCTTTTTTTTTTTTTTATTATTCCCGATATAGCTGCCTGTATTTGCACGTGTATGCGGGTTTGCCCATTGCTTAGCTACAGTTAGCAGTGTAGACATCGAAGAGGATAATAAACTACTTATATGCAAATTAAGCCAAATAGTAATAGCGTAGTGGTAGAGCCCTCGCACAAAGAGGAGGCATTCCCGGTTCGAGTCCCACCACTCCCCTTCCCATTTTCTGTAGGAAATCTGTGCATAAAAAGAATTCCTGACATTTACCTTTTAAATTTTAGTAAAATGCATTGAAATGGCTTATGTGGTAGTGAATGATATTTTATATATATATGAGAAGGTGGAATGGTCATGCATACTGATAAATGCATAAGTAACGTATCTTAAGCAATGTGAAGCACTGCTAAGCAAAGTTTACTAGTATTAAGCACAGTTAAGTATAATTGCTCATAGCTTAGCACTGCTTTAACTAGTGCAATGGTTTTGCACGGAGCTGTGCATCACACCAACTAGCGCAAACAAAACATGTTTGCATAGAGCTGCGCACCGCGCTAACTAGCGCAACGTTGGGCAACATAGAGCAACGTCGAGCAACGTCGAGCAACGTTGGGCAAAGTTGAGCAAAGTTGGCTAAACACAGCCACACCTCCTAGCCAGTCTGGCCAGTAGTAAAATAAAAAGCAATGACAGGCCTCAAACCCTGGATACTGTGCACCATAATCACAGCACTAAACCACTAAGCCATGACAGCTTTACATATGGATGCATTTCCAACCCACTCATATATATCAATGGAAGTTTACCCATTGCTAAGCATGTTTGCTTATAGCTGAGATTTTTCAAAACCGGCCAATCACAAATAAGTGAAGGGAAGTGAGGCATATTTAAGCTCCATAGGTGGGAATAAGTGCCATAACTGGTTGTCACTCCCATCTGCAGACAGTATGGCTGGTGTTAGAGAGGGCTCTCATTTTCGAGTGCAACGGTGGGGCATTGAGGAGTCAAAAGTAATGGTTTGGCTCCTCGTCCATCATCATGATGCAAGACTCCTGCAGGGCCAGTTGCAGGACACTGAGTACAAAGCGGAATCCTGGAACCATCTAGCACATGATCTCACCACTGCCACAGGCGTCCCTCGGACTGGTGAGCAGGTCAGACACCATTACTCAGACCTATAGAGACAGAAGGAGGACCAACTAAACCAGTGGATACAGGAGGCCTGTGAAATGGAAAATGCCCCACTACTGAGTATGTAGCCATGGAATGAAGTATGTAAGAATTGCTATTGTAGTCTATATTATGGATAGGTAGGTCTCAATATCCCTTCATTTACTTCACAGCTGCAGGTGTCCGGGCTGCAAATCAGCAAGCCTATGCAGATAGGCTGCTAAGGCTGCACCACCAGGCAGGTTAGTAATTATTCTGCATGTGTTGTCATATAAAAGAAGTGAGAGAGCCTGAAAAAGAGTGTTGTAACCCATTAATAAAGGTATAATAAGTGTTGAATAACTTCTCTGCATGTACTGTTATATAAAATAAGTGAGACAGTGTGAAAAGGTGTTGTAACCCATTAATAAAGGTATAATATGTCTTGAATAAAAGACCTCTGCATGCACTGATATATCAAATAAATGAGAAAGCCTCTAGAAAAGTGTGTAATGTAATTAATAAAGGTATAATTCCTGGAATGTGTCCGTGTCACTTTCTGCGATATGTTGTTGTACCCTTGCATTATAGAAATAGTACTGTTGTATTAAGCGCAGTCAACCCACACATGGGTAGGCCCATATAAAGTGGATGAAGGGAGTGCCAATAGCTGTTAAGCATATATACAGTCCTCAACTGTCGGTTCATAGCCGGCATGTACAGGTTAATCTGGTACATGAGTAGCTTGTTATTGTGTTCCCCAGAAATGTCCGTGTGCTGCTAGAAATGTAGGGGGCTGTTAACATATACATGATAATGTCACCTGAACACATCCAGATATGTAGATATATAAATATAAATGAAATATATAAATATGTAGCAGTAGCATCTGCATCCAGGACAGTTTGTATGTCAGATACAGGTCGGGAATATCAAGAACTAGTAAAACCCATTTCACATTTTAACGGACATTGCCAAGTGTAATAATACATGTAGGGGATATATAACTGCAGTCAATAGGAATGTAGTGTAAACTATAAGTATATATAAGTTGTTAATGGAGGTATCTTTTTACACCCTACTGTATGTGCATAAACAATGCAATTCCACACCTCAATGGGTATGTCTAATCTCATAACATTTGTTGGGACAAATGTCCTATTGGTTTATAAATATCTGCATTTACTTTGATGCATGTGCCCTGTTTACATACCACAATCTTGGTGGCCTGTTGCCACCAATCAATCCTGCATGCTGCTGGAATGTCCACTGTTGCTCTATATATGCATGTGTTATGCTTGCTGTTCAACTGTTGGAACTCTGGTGTGTTGGGTTAATGGGAATACTACTGTATGCTGTTACAACTAAATTGGAATGCTGTTGGCTATTACTAACCCATATTGTCATTAAATCCTCCTAAACATAGAATGTATGGGAAGGTCGGTCCCAGCGGACCCACCTGTCCCACCTCAGCTGGTGATGGCACCTGGCACCAGCAGGTCCGGTGCCCAGCCCGGGACCTCCTCCTTCATTGGTCCTGTGCCACCTTCAGGTGGAAGCACTGCAGGGATGGGGCTCGTCCCCCTGTGCAAGCGTGGCCAGAGGAGTGCCACCTATCACCCTCCAAACAGTCCGGGCTATGGTGCGTAGGGAGATCAAGCGTTCAGTCGCTGAACCTCTACGCCAGCTCAAGGCAAGAGTGGCACAACTCATGGGTGAGCCTGACCCTCCTACGCAGCCCACAGCACAGCCACCCTCCGGGCTGTGAAGGTGCAGTGGTGACTGCCCATGGGTGGGGATTTCATTTCCACAGTTGCCATCTGTGGGTTCATGGGCTTGCGATTTCCAAACATCCTTCCCCGTCAATGGTGTTCACCCACCCCATATGTCATATTCCATCCCTGTATGCATCTTGTTCATCTTGTCTGTTTACCTCCCCAACCTACCTCCCAAAATAAAACTTCCCCTACCCCACATTCCACTCTCAACTGAAAAAAAAAAATGGGCAATCTGCTCCCACAAAAAAATTACGCCCCATACATAGCTGCCCATTTTACACACATGTCCGCTGGACATATAAACTGAAATTTAATTGGCAGTACAACATACTTCGTTGTCCTCACCATTTTCTTAGGGGTGGAAGGTTTCAAATTTCCCTCCAAATTACTAGTATATGCACAGCTGTTGTTGTTAAAGAAATGGGCAGCTATGGACCTTCCCTACACCCGTCCTGCACATCCCGAGCTGTTTTCACTACTGTCTTTCCCTCTTTGTGCCCCTTTTTCACCACTTTCCTATCTCCCCATTTTCTTTTCTTTCAAAGAAATGAGAGCGGGGGTTAGTGGGAGTAAGCACTTTTAAGCAGTAGTTAGCGGGTTTGTGCGAGTGTGTGCCTGTGTGCGCTTAGCTAAGTATTGCTAAGCTTCATGCAAACCTGCGCAAACCCACTTATAACTGCTTAAAAGTGCCTTAGTCACCCTGCATGTGAGGGCCCCTGTTCTGCTCAGCAGTAAAATAAAACACCAATGTCAGTCTCGAACCCCAGACCTTGGACTCACTAGACTGTAAAGGTAAGATAGGAATGCCATAACACAAAACCTGTTCTGTGGAACTTTACCAGCAGTTGTTGTGGAATTGCATTACATGACTGTGATAACAGAACCAGCCATTTTAGCAGTAAATAATGTTACAGCAGCACTTTATAACCCCCACACAGTATCATAGCAGGCCAATCCCCACCCAAATGTACAAAATACCTGTGTGTTCAAGGTCCAGCAAGGATGTAGGTAGGCATACTCAGTACTGGGATTGTCCAGTTTTCATGAGCATCCTGTGCTAATGTCAACAAAAAAAAACACAAACTGCAGAAGTGAGTACATTAATATCCACAGTATAGCAGTTCACAAACAGTTCATGTGCCAAATGAAAACATCTCAATAACTACATATGTATGGCAGCAAAATGTATAAGTAGAAAAGAAACTACATACTCCCATGTATCTTGTGTTAGCATTTGTAGGGGTGAGTACAATTCTACACTGACAACTGTGTACTGGAAGTGGCAACATTCAGGTCTGAGTACAACATTCAAATCACTGGCTACACCCCTAGCATCAGATACAAGAAGTACATCAACCTTCTGACTTACACAATGGTAACCACAGCAAACAAGCATGGTCCCCACTTTGGAAAGCTGAAAGGGCTATGCCTACCTAACTTAGTAATTTATAGCATTTGGTTGCTATGACAGTGATTACTGCAAGTACCACACAGCAGGCTGCATGCAGTTGCCAAATGGTGGCCAACAATTGGTACAGAGGCCATCACATGCACATGTGCAGATACCTATAAAAGCAGGCTGTACTAGCTGTCCACACATGCAATCATTTCATTGCAGGTACGGAGAGAGAGGGAGAGAGAGAGATAGTATTACAGAGTGACACAGAGAGACACAGACCACAGCAACAGCAACAGGAAACAAAAAAGATATAAAAGAAAATATATTGGAAAAAAATATATATTGAAAAAAAAATATATTGAAAAAATATATATTGAAAAAAAGAAAATATACTGAAAAATATATATATTGAAAAAATAAAATATATTGAAAAAATATCTTGAAAAAAATATATATAAAAAAATATATTGAAAAAAAGAAAATATATTGAAAAAATATATTTTGAAAAAAAAAGAAAATATATTGAAAAAATATATATATTGAAAACGTATATTGAAAAAAGAATATATTGAAAAAAATATATATTGAAAAAATAATATATTGAAAAATATAATATATTGAAAAAAAATATTTTGAAAAAAAAATAAGATATAAACAAAACAAAACACACAGAACAGACTACTACAAACACATACAAAGAAAATGTATGTAACAGATATGTATTTACTGGCATGTAGTAGATGTTTTTGAAGAGTACTTTACATAGTTTGACTCATCCATACGTGGCAGCAGTATGTATCTATGCGCAGATGCCCTGCATAACTATTGCCATGGAGAAATCAGTGTGTAGTTGTGTGCAGTGGGATATGACTGTGACATATGTAGTTCAGCATTAAATGTCAAACATCTGATCCATGTTATCTGTGTTCTATACAGTAGTGTGTACAATGTCTGGGGGAGTAGCGCATACAGTTATGTAAACATGGATGTGACAGAGTAAACAATGCATGATAGTCATATTAATGTGTAGCTTAGCAATGGCAACAGCTGTATCATGCTAGTATGCTAATTTAGCATTTGCAGCTATATATACACCCTATAATATTACTGTGTGCTCACATGTGACATCTGTTCATGTTGCAGCAAGGCCCAACAGGTCAGCTGTGAGGTACATGAACTTACAACAGTGTGATCCTTGTGTGTGTATGGCACACACATACGGAGAGATCTGTCTGTGTCAGATATATTAGCATCTGTACATGTGCATAGAGCAAGGGACATACTGCAACTGTTTGTGAAAGGTGGATATATATATATATATATATATATATATATATATATATATATATATATATATATATATGTTGTTGAAGGTTGTTATGTGCATATTTCTATGTAGGTTGCAGTGTGTGGCAAACCAGACAGCATACGTTGCTGGTATATGACATGTGGTGGTTAAAGACTGTGGGTATGATTCATCAGGTTTGCAGTGTTGCAGCCAATGAGGCCTGCTAGAGCTACATGGGCTGAGAACACCTTCAATGCATTCCGCACAACACTGTGCAATATTATGACATAACTGTATACCTCACAACCTTCCCATACTTGATATTCCCACCATGAAAGGTGGACTGTATATGTGCCTACATGTATATCTATATGTACACCAATGGATGTTTATATCTATGTGTATATATATATATATATATATATATATATATATAGAGAGAGAGAGAGAGAGAGAGACAGGGTCATATTTACTGCAACATATGCCTGGTGACAAAGCCAAGGACTCAAGCTCAATGTTGACACTGCTTTGGCATCCCTCCTTGCAAAAACTCAGTACCCATTAACTACCACATAGATGGTAGTCTACTTAACACTGAAGGTGTGATAAGAGATCATGGGACACAGGTGGACAGTAGTCTCCCCTTTGATAGTCACAGTGCCACACTAGTTATGTAATCTGTCTACGTGGCACACGTCATCACAAAAGGTGTATCATCCAGGAAAATATAGGTCAGTGTTCCCCTCTACTCCACACACATAAAACCCATTATAGAGTACAATGCCCCATGTGGTATGTACCTCACAAGACATCTACAGCAACTAGAAAGGACACAGACATACCTCACAAAGAGTAATACCGGCCTCAAACAGATGCCCTATGCAGACCGTCTCACAAAACCACAGCTAGACTGTGTTGCATATCGCCTACCCAGAGGTGACCTCTGCCTAACATGCAAAGCTATGTGAAACCCAGAGCTGTTGGACATCCTCCACGTAAACAGATCACAATCCCTATGAGTTACACGCTCTAGGGACCTAAACCTTGTCACCTCAATAAACAGCACATGCTGGAGGGATAGATCCCTATCTCAGAGACATCCAATACTCTGGAACAAACCACCTATCAATAGCAAACAAAGCTCCCAATTAGCAGTCATCATATATGATCCTGATGATTGTATGGGAGATAGGAAATACACCCCGGGAATCACCTCTGTGGCTCTGCTTGACAGGGCCACGTGAAATGAAATTACCTGTGTGTCAAAGGCCAGGGTAGCGTATGGCTAGACATCTATAGGTCCTAGGGCCAATAGCCTATAACCTACCTATGAACCAATACACACCCACATGTACTTGTTGCAATAATTGCTATGTGAGGTTGACTGAGTGTGATGGTGAATGTGTTGGTGAATGTGTCAGAGTTCTGTATATGTGTGATAGCTAAGTGGGAAACTGTTTCTGTCATGGTATTATGTGTCCTAACTGTGATCCCAGCAAAAGATGTGTATGCTATTGCTAGGCAGAAAAAGCAGTATGACATACGGTCTGACGTAGTCTGTTGGTATCGACTGGGGTGTCCCATTGTAGGCTACAGCAGTACATGTATGCTTATTGACTGTTACTGCTGGTGAATCCAAGCCCTGAATGAACTGTAGTACTACCTGAAGCTGTATGCCTAAACAGCAAAGTATGGTGTATGTCTACATGTCTTGGAACCACTGTTTTGTTTGTTCCCCATAGTCCTCACAGATGACATACCTCAGGCATAAGGTCTTCTAACTACTGACACACAGTACTGTATGGTACACAGGTAAAGGTCATGTGGGTTGCCATACCTTTGTGTCTGGTATGTATGTGTGATGTGTGTGTGTGTGTGTGTGTGTGTGTGTGTGTGTGTGTGTGTGTGTGTGTGTGTGTGTGTGTGTGTGTGTGTGTGTGTGTGTGCCTGTACCATGGCCTCGGTCATATGTGTGTTGAAGGATATAGGTGCATATCTAGCAACATGTATAGTCTAGTACAGCAGTATGCCACCTATATTAACAAATAAGCACATATCTTAGGCAGGGGGTTTGCCATCAATGACTAGTGTGGTATACTGGTAATACTGTAACTGGACTTTACAATCATTGCAATGGATTACATGTTACATTATGCATTAGCTTGATATATACCCCCTGTGGCTAGGTGGTGCATTGTGTCGCATACAGTGTGCCATGTACTGTTGTATAGTCTTACATACTGGTTTATCTTTGTTGCTGTGCAAAACATGGTTTGATATACAGAGTGTGCCAGGCACTGTCAGGCAGTTGTGGGTTGAGCACTGATATGTGGTATTGAAAGTGTGTATCTTTTGACAGCCAATAGGTTGCTATATATGGCAGTTAATTGATATCTGTACTTTAGAATGTTAAGTGTGCCACTTGACTTGCTCACACATATTGTTTCATTGTCTTCCAGGGTCATGGCCCACCATCGTAATCCCTCATGTAGCCCAGCAGAGGAGGACGAGATTACAGCCACCATGGTTCAGCACTATGCCCTGCTGTTCTTGAGAACCAGCCAGGACCAGCATGAGCGGACTGCACTGTGGCAAGATCTTGTCCGTAGGGTAAATGACATAGGCATGCATAACTGGACATATGAGCAGGTACGCCATCACTGCAGTGATTTAATTAGACATGTCCGGCAGCATGCGTCTGATATCCGTAGACAACAGCTTGCCACAGGTGGTGGGGTAGCCATCCATCCCCCCCTCACCAGAGTGGAGGAGCTGCTCCTGAGCCAGGTGGCTCCTGGCCAACAACAACAACTAACATGCATCATCATGGTGGCCGGAGCCACCCAGTAAGTTGACATGGAGCATGCAGGTAACATGGCATAGCTGTACACTACTGTTACCTCTATTGGTAGATCATGCTTATGTGAGATGTGTACTGTGTAGTTAAAAGAGGTGGTGCCTAGTGTTGTGCAATAATAATAATTAGGAATATAATCTGCAGGCCTGTGGCTGTCAACAGTCGTACTGCTGTAAGATTGCAAACACACAGTAGCAATGCCACAGTTGTTGCCACTGACAAACTGTCTCATATCCTTGTAGGTCCCTCTGGTGTGACAGCAAGGCAGCAGGCCCATGCTGGTGAGTGTGTTCTACATTTAATATTGCTAATTAAATGTGCATGTCATAGGTGAGGTGTAGGCCATGTACACGTCACACACCAGCGCATAATGCATGCTGTGCATGTTTGCTGTGAGACTATGCACATCTCAGTAATGTGAGTACCTACCTCAAACACATTCAATACACAGAGCATTCCACACAATTGTGGCAACACTGTAGTGGACGTTGGATAGGCAGAGTCAATACACATGCACACAACATACACAACTGTGTCATAAGCAGTACACATTAACATGCCACACATGGCATATTCAGACACCCGCTGTAAGGTCACACTCCAGTATCCCAAATGTCATCCACACAGCACACATAATATACCTGAGGGGTAGAGGCCTCTCATGTGGCTGTGTAATACTCTTCAACACATAACACATTCATGTTAGGCAATTCCCCCTATTGGGCACCTCACAAACCCATGTAACAACTGGCTGTGAAATGGTGAATGTAGCCATGGTACTGCAGTTCAGGTAGAGCATGCTATGTGCCGGTCTGGCACACATTAGTAGCCTTGAGTGACCACATGATGCTGCATGATGATGTCTCATGGTACTACACCCCATCCAGTTACAGTGGCCACAGTGCTACACATATCATTAATTGCTATGCACCTCAATGTTGTGTGTGTGCAAACATATGCACCTATACACAATATGCATAGCAATCACCATTTGTACAAAGTGACACACATATGTCCTGTAATGCTATTGAGTGTATAGGTCACATGACACACATTGTGTATGTGTGATGTTTAATGTTGCAGTTGTGTGGTAGCATGCCATGTCATGGCTGGCACTGGCATGTCCACAATATGTCCTACACTCACCATAACCACTGTACAATGGCTATGTTGAGCAATAGTATTCCATCAGGTATACATGCACCACTCAGCCTGTGTGTATACATAGCATGCATGTGCTAAACCTGTGTCCACAATTATCTGCTAAAGACACAGATGCGCTAATCAGAAATGGATATCTATGTGACACACTGATACACATCCAGCCATGGTATGTATACCTGTGAGTGATGGTGCACAGGACATTTCAGAGCTTTTAACACTTGCACAGCAATGTTGTGTCCATGTACACATTGCATTCCAGGGTGAGGCCAATCACTGAACAAAACACACATGCATCAAAGCCATGTATACTGTTATTAGCAAGGGCTGTCTACACTCACACTGCATGCTGTTGAGCAACACACATCCTGCATGCTGTCATGTTTGATATAATTGTTTGTCTTGTGATACTGTACCCCACCATCACACTCTATTGAGTATGTTCTGGATTGCTGGTGGTGTGTGTGTGTGTGTGTGTGTGTGTGTGTGTGTGTGTGTGTGTGTGTGCACGTCTGTGTGTGTGTGTCTGTTTTAGTGAGGCGTGTATTTGTGTGCATGTGTTCATGTGTGCATGCGTGCATGTGTTCATGTGTGCATGTGTTCATGTGTGCATGTGTGCCGACATCATGTACAGGTCGTAAAGTATGTTTCCTGTCTTCCTCTCACAGGTGCTGATTTTGGGCTGGTTCACTGCAGCGGGGAAACTGATGCCACTGAGCATAATAGTGATAATGATGATAGGTGTGTTGAGGCACAGGCATGTTTGCCAGGGTCTGTCGTTGGGCCAACAATCGACAGTACACAAGTGTCCACCCCATCCATGCACACAGTCATACTGCCAATACATCCATCACCAATGCCCTTAGCTGAGGGACAGCATACAGCCGGCATTGGCCAGGACAGTGTGGTATCTATGGCTAATGCATCCCGACACAGCAGCCATACCCAGATGTCTGGAAGGGTACCACATAGGCAGATGCCCAGGGGTTCTCGTCGGAGCACTGCTGCTCATCATGCCACTGGCAGACGTGCCACAGGTCTTACAACCTCATGCATGTTCCAGGCTGTCATGGAGGCACAGGCATGTATGGAACAGTACACCAGACAGGGGCTAAGGGCACAGAGGGCACATAACACTGCCATAATTGACAGTATCCATGACCTAGCAGGTGCCATCTGTCATTACACTGAGGTCACTGATAGACGGTGGGGTGAGACATTAGATGTCCTCCGCAGTGTCATGCCCATGTGTCAGGACAGTGCGGGACAGTTGAGTCGTCGACGTGGATTTATGCCAGCAACATCAGCAGCTGACAGTCACCGCGGATGTCCCTCAAGTCACAGCCGCTCCTGTAGTGCCAGTACCAGCCCCAGAAATGTTGGGTGTGGGCTGTCAATAGACCGTCCTAGAAGACCACATGCACATGGCTCTGGACAGTCCCAGCAGGGACCTGAGTCCAGTGTACATCCATCTACCTCTGGGGATAGTACATAGTCATGTGTAGTACCTGACAGTGTCAGTAGCTCCCCTGCCAGGCACATGTACCGTATCCATGGCCAGACACAGTGATCTGTAAAGCCTGGCAGGTACAGTCTGTGGCTGTCCCACAAATACCCATATATGGCAGCCACATGGTGGAACTGTGTGCATGCAGACACACACACACACACATAAACAAGACACCTAGGGCTACCACATACCCACACACATTACATCAACATTGGCCCATAGCAGTACTCTTGGCCCTCACACACACACACACACTCACACACACACACACACACACACACACACACACACACACACACACACACACACACATACATGTTGATTGTATGGCTCACTGTAGGCCTCTGGCAAACCAGCAACACACCCTGTACATATGATGAAACCTGTGCCACCTCCTGTCATCTGTAACATCGATGCAGGAACAGGCTACCATGGTGTTGATGCACAGGGTGACTTCATAGCAGTATAGCAATGTTAGCATGTTGTCAGCAGTAGAGTGTAATGATATGTTTGAAGGTGTAGCTGAGCAGGCATGATGCAGTTAAGCTATGATTGTCAATGTAGTAATGCTTACACTAGGGTTAGTTCCAATAGTGTATTGTCCACCCACGTGCCACTTGGCTGATGTGTGTAGTATTGGCAGCACGTGTTAGAGAATGGACAGTATGTGTGGGATGTGTGTGGCACAGATTTGCAGGTGTACATTTGTGAACATGGTGGAGGTGCACTGTCTGCATGTACATGCATAGTGGACACATGGGCAGGGTGACATGCCCTGTATTACACAGTAACACTCCATAGTCTCAATTGGTGGCCAGTATGCATTGTACTACACACATTTCGGAACTTGACTACACATGTGTGTATGACATGGTTTGACACTGTGCTGTGGGTGATACTGTTACTATCTGTCATTGTTTGGCATTCTGGTAGTATACATAACTTCAACAGCCTGACCATAACCAATCGTTAGATGATGTCTTGACAACTGACACACAGATGTAGGACACACAGTAACATTTGGATCCTTCAGGTACTGTACTATGCCAGTAACCAGTGGTATTCACCTGCACCCATTAATGAGACCACTCCTGTTTGGCATATAGCTCTCTTAGGTACAAGCAATCACAGCAGGCATATGTCCGTCCACATCTGGTAATGCATACTGTGGCCTATAATGCATTCTCCAGATGACACACACATCCTCCACAAGGGTATCACACAGACAGATCCATGTTGTCAAACCCATGCTGTAAAGCTATAAGCCAACCAAAGCATAGTTATCCACCTTTACGGAACATAGTATCCACACAGTACCACATAGGTAGTAGCCACCAACATGAAGAACAGGTACTGATGTGTACATGCAACCAAGTGGTACGTCATCTCTCCTTTGATAATCACATTTCCAAAGGTATGTTTAAATCCCTCGGTGGATCACATAAGCAATAAGGGTTCTGCATGCATATCCACAAAGGTTGTTGTACACCTATAATGAATAGCCATCACTGATAGACCTTGCTGTGTTTGAACAGGTCTGACATATACCTCGGCCATAAACCCTCAATCACACAATTCTATAGAAACCATAATGAGTGTGTGTGACACAGTTGACCTAGGCCAGGGATCACTGCAGTGGCTGGCCTTGTCACAAGCATACAGATGTGACCTAAGGTCTGGAAAGCAGCAGCACACTCTTGAAAAGATGACAGATGTGTTCTTGGAGAAAGCAGAGTTCCCACACATGCAAAAATTGAGGTCACATGTACGTATATGTATTTGCCACACAGCTACCTCACATGTGCAATGCACATACTGGTGTCATACATTAGTAAAAGCAAAAGCCACAACCCATTGACCAACAGTGTCACACGCATAGAGTACACACACTCATCAAGTGCAGGATTCAAACCCTTACCTAATTACTTCATGATACTAAAGGCGTATGTATTAACATGACATGTTATACACATTACTGTGAGTTCTCTTTTCCACAGGTATATTTGTAGGATAGTGACATCATCAGACCTGACAAAGATTAGTATACCACTTTTAAGGTGTTTGAGTACTCTCCAAAAATGTTGCTCTTCTCCAAGGAGATTACACACAAACTTGTCAAGTGCAGGATTCAAACCCCTACCTAACTGGTTTATGATACTACAGGAGTATGCATTTACATGACATGCTATATACATTACTGCGAGTTCTCTTTTCCACAGGTATATTTGTAGGCTGGTGACATCATCAGACTAGACAAAGTGGGTTACATTAGGTGACATTGGGTGGGCTACATAGAAGGAATGTCTAAACACTTTGGCCATGTGATCATCAAAGGAGAGATTGCTATCTAACTGTGTCCCCATGGCCTTCATGACTTTCTTCATACATACTGGAGTACCACCTATGTGGTAATTTGTTTGCACTTTGTTTTAGCCAAAGGGGATGACTATGCATTCTTTGGCATTCTTCTTGGGGCATTGTTTCGACACCAGGTATCTGTCTCTGTAAGCCCCTTCTGAAGGATGTGTGTGTCAGCCATAGAGTTGATTATGGACCACAGTTAGCAGTCATCTGCAAACCTGTTCAGCCATACTCCTCCCATGCTTGCCTGTACCTCTGAGCAGTGTCTACTGAACAAGTGGGGTCCCAGGACCAAGACCTGTGGGATGCCATTTGTGACTGTCTTAGAGTCGGACATGGCACCCACAACTCTGAACATGTGTGTTTGATCTGTGAGCCACTTGGCCACACATCTTGTGACATAGCTGTTAATGTTCAGGCTGGTAAGCATGTCCATGATGACAGAGTGGGGAATGGTGTAAAAAGTCCTTAGTGAATTCCAGGTGGGCTGTGTGGACAACTTTCACCTCCATCTATGTCCCTGGTAACTGTTTGAAGTAAGTCAACTATGTTTAGGAGGCAGGATCTGCCTTTAACAATGTGAGGTTGTGTAGAGTCCAGTGTCTGGAGGTCCCCATTGTCTCTGTTTATGGGTTCCATGACAATTTGCTCAATAGCTTTGTAGAACAGGCTGAGTAGACATATAGGGCAGTGGTTTCCAGGTTCTATTGTGGCACCCCCTTTGTGGAGCTGGATGACTGTTAGTGTATGCCATTCTTTGGGTACATACCCTGTGGTACGTTTGAGTCTGGGCAGTGAATGTAGGTGAGGGTGTAGTTCCTTTTGGGCCTAGTGTAAGATGCAATCTGGGACACCATCCAGTCCCATTGATGCTGTGTTCTTGGCTTTGGAGAGGGCTGTCTTTACCTGCATGTCCATGACGTCTGGGGCTCTGCATCCTTCTGTGATGGACACAGGCCCTTTTGGGGGTGATGGGGGGGAGTTTACACTGAACTTGTCCCCCAGGATGGGGGCAATGAAAGTTGGTTCAGTGTATTCCTTGATATTTGTCAGTAGCTGACAGCATATTTGGAAGTTGACACCTACATGTCTGGTATAGCTACCGCAGGCTTTGTGGTTGTTATTCTTACAGTCCTTGGCAATTTGTCTTTTGAAAGTGTCCTTGAATTATTTTATGAGCGATCATTGCTTCTTCCTAATAATGATCAGTGATGCCTTCCCTTTAGTGAAGTTGGCTCTATCAGGTGTTAGTTTCCTCCTTATGTTGTCTAGCTTATATGGGCAATGACCACCAGATTGTTTTCTTATTTTTGGAGGAGTGCATCTTGGTTTTATTTGTGATGTCTCGATCCATGCATCCCTCTAGATGCTCATAGGATGCACTTGTAACTGATTCGGCAGATTGTATACCATTATCCTATAGCAAGAGGGCTTTGGAACTTTCCACTTTGGTCTTGGGACGTGTGCAGTTTGCTTTTGAAAATGTCTTCATGGTGGTTTCATTGACTGGGTGGGGGGGGGGCAGGATGTGGATGTCCAGTGTGATTACTTTATGATCTGATATTACCAGCGAGGGTTTTATCTCTGTTGTGGAACACTGGTACCCCATGTTGGTGATGATCATGTCCAGTATGGTGTCACTCTAGTGGGCATGGTGACCAGCTGTTCTAGGGTGTTAGAGCTTTTAAACTCTAGGAAACATTGGGTAAAGGACGTTGTACACAAGTAATTCTCCCACTCAATGTTTGGGTAGTTGTAATCACCTCATATAATGGTGTTTGATAGGACCTTTATATTTTCCACTGTTCTCAGGAATACTGAGTGAGGTTCCTGTGACAAGGTAGGTGATCTGTATCAGGCTACAATCTGATGAGCAGCTTTGCCCAATGTTAGTTGCACTTGCATGGTCTCCAAGGCCTCATGCTGTGCCACTAACCTGAAGGTGTGGGTATCCATAAGGTAAATGGGTACACCCCTTCCTTTTGTATTTCACTCGTGGTTTTGGGTCCAAAGGTCAGAGGGATTGTGAGTGTTTTACGTGGAGCATGTCCAACAGCTCTGCGTTTGACATAGCTTTGTATGTTAGGCAGTGAACACATCTGAGTAGGCGATATGCAAGGGAGTACAGATGGAGCAGTTTGAGATGGTCTATGTATGGCATGCATTTCAGGCCGCTAATGCTCTTTGTGAGGTATTGCTGCAGGCTTTCCAGTTGTTGTAGTTGTCTTGTGAGGTACATAGCAAAAGTGGCATTGTACTCTATTATAGTTCTAGTGAGTGATGAGTAGTGGGAAACAATGTCCTCTTCTATTCTGCATGAGACACATTTTGTGATGAGGTGTGCCACATAGCAGGGTTTCCTGACTACTGTGGGGATGTGATTATCACAGTTGTGTCCAGTGTCCACCTGTGACCCAAGGTCTCTTGTCACACTTTCAGTGTTAAGTATACTACCGCCTATGTTTTAGTTCTTGGCTACAGAGTTTTTAACAAAGGGGATGACAATGCACCTTTTGGCATTGAGCTAGAGCCCATGGCTTTGACAACAGCCATCTGTCTCAGTGAGGCCCTTTTGTAGGATGTCCACATCTTTAGTGTTTACAATTATGGCTCCTAGTTTGTAGTCCTCTGGAAACTTCAGTAGCCACAGACCTTCCATGTTAAAGTTTACTTCAGGGAAGTAGATACTAAACAGGACAAGACACAGGGCTGGATCTTGTGGTACTGCACTCATCACTGGTCCAAAGTCATACTTGGATTCTGCTACTTTCACAGTGTGTGTTCTGTCAGTAAGCCTGTTGGCAACCCATCTTGTGACATAGCAATTTATACCTAGTTTAGTGGGTTTATCTATATTTCCAGAGTGTGGGGTGGTGTTGTAAGCCGTGGCAGGATCAACATAGGCTGTGTGAACCACCTTACCCTTGTCGACGGTTCTGTTGATTGCTTCAATGTCATCTATCAGGTTTAGGTGACATGATCTGCATTTTACAAACCCAACATGGTTGTGTTCCAGGGTTTGGGGATTACAAATGGAATTTTTTATATGTTGTATGATGATACATTCCATGGCCTTGAAGAGCTGGCTCGTCAGGCTAATGGGGCGCTAGTTCCTGGGGTCCATGGTGTCTCCACCCTTGTGTAGTGGGATAGCCGTCACTGTGCACCATTCAACAGGCACAAAGCATGAAGTGAGGCTATGACTGCACATGGTACATCAGTGTGGTGCCTGTTCATTCTGTGGTTTGTGTGGAACACAGCCTGTGAAGTTATCTGGTCCCATGGCTGCTGTGATACTGGCTTTGGAGAGTGTTTTTTACCTGTGCAGCCATGATGACAGCAACTTTGCAGTCTTCCATTATAGAGATGTGCTCTTTCATGGGTGAGAGGGGGTACAGTTAACACTGATCCTATCTGCCAGGATGTTGGCAATATCAGTTGGGTCTGTATATTTAGTGCCATTGAGCTGTAACTCAGAACAGATCTGAGTGTAGCCATGACATGGACCTGTCTGTTGGGCAGAGATCTCCTGAGTAGACAGTATGCAACAGAGTACAGATTGGGTTGCATTCAGTCTTGTTGCATGGGGCAACTGTTTGAGGCCAGTAATCCTCTTGTTAGAGTACTTCAGTGGTCTTTCTGGCTGCTGAACGTGCCTAGTTAGATTCATCGCAAGTGTGTTGTGGTACTCTCTGACGGGTCTGATGACTGATGAGTAGTGGGAACCTTCTTTGACCTACATGCACAGACCTTGGCAGTTTGTGTGAACACATAGCATGATTTTCTGACAACTTTGTGAATGTGTTTCTGGAAGTAGAGATGTCTATCCACATTTGTCCATAGATCCCTTATTATCACCTCCGTATTTGGCATAAGTGTGTGAGATTGCCCAGTATGACCTTTCAGTATGTTGTTGCCTGACATTTGCTTCGTTTTCTAAGTGTGTGAGCATGCCCAGTATGACATTTCAGTGTGATGCTGAATGACATCCACTACATTTGTTGGAGAGTGTGTGAGCACGCCCAGTATAGACATTTATACTATATGTGTATGGAAAATCAAGTTGTATTTTTACACCAGGCCTCACCTTTGTATCATAGATCAACAGGGATCATGCTGTGCCTGCAGGACTTCCATGAGACACTTTGCATAGACTTATCAACATTTCTACATACAGGGGGGACAGCTATTCTTTGTACATTTCTACCCAGGGGCACACTTGATTGTTACTGTGGGTGTACATATGATGAGGGGTTCACCTGACACTTATACATATTTGCTATGCCTGCACTGCTATGTACGGTACACCATTTCAGTCTGTACTGTTGCCTATCATACTGGCTTGAGGCATACTACTGTACTACACTTCTTAGCGTCCAATGCCACATATATTAGATTGCAACTTCATAGCCTACACAACCCACATCACACTGCCTAGCCTGATGTTCTCTGTCTGCATAGGCCTGTGGGGGAGGTTACCCATATGCGTCTTTAGGGGCATGTTACAGCATTTCTTTGTGTTTGCATTACTGTACAATTGTCCTGCTGTGTCTGTGCTACTGAAATGCTATCATGGCTTAGTGGTCCAGTACTACGAATATAGTGCACAGTATCCTGGGTTCAAGCCCTGTCACTGCTTTTTATTTTCATGCTGAGCAGACCAGACTGCTTAAGGGACAGTAAAGCTAATATGAGCATGTTTACCTGTCTTTGCTCAACTTTGCTCGACTTTGCCCAACATTGCTCAACATTTCCTGACATTGTGCTAGTTAGCATGAGCAATTATGTTTTCATAGTCTAAATATTACTGCTTTATATTGCTTAAAACATGGCAATCATGCCTCAGGTGGTGCTGCAGGGCTGCTTATGTTGGATGCACATACTACACTCCCTATACATGTTTGGAAACAGGTAGTGTCAAGTTAGGCATCCCTTTTATTTTATGTGCGAGTCAGAGAGAGGTATCATTTCCAGGGTTCTTACTGAACCAGTGTATGTGCTATGCGTTGCCTCTTTGCCAAGGCCAAGGCATACTGGGCACGCCTCCTTCTGCCTACTGGGGTAGGCTCAGGTTGTTCCTCCTCTGAGTCACGCTGTGCCTGTGCAGGCCTTGGCAATGGTGGGGGGCTGTTTGGCCCTCTCCCATGCTGTTCCTGCTGCAGCTGTTTTTGCAGGATCATATTGTGTAGCATGGCACATACCATGACAATTTCGGTACATGTAGTTGGTGAGTACTGCAAGGCTCCACCAGATGTGTCCAAGCACCGGAACCGTGACTTGAGCATCCCAAACACACGCTCAATTACATTTCATGTTTGTGCATGTGCCTCATTATGGAGTTCTTGTTCAGGTGTGTGTGCATTTCTGATGGGTGTCATCAGCCACGGCTCCAGTGCGTATCCAGCATCCCCCACTAGGTGACCGTCAAGGATGTCCCCATTGGCAAATGTCTGGTACAGCTGCGTCAGATGCCAGATATGGGAATCGTGGTAGCTTCCAGGGCAGCCAGCACACACATTCAGTATTATGCTCTGGGCATCGCACATGACCTGGCAGTTGATGGAGGGGAAGCCCTTGCAGTTGATGTAGGCCCTACCCTGCTCACCGGCTGGTGCTTTAATGTGTATGTGCGTGCAGTCAATTGCACCCACTACCTCGGGGTATTCTGCTATTTGCTGGAAGAGACGCATATTGCTGGCCAATACCTCACGGGAATTGGGGAAGTATACATGATCACCAACATGTACTGACACGGCATTCAGGAACTGGTGCAGTACCCTGGATGCTGATGCCTGTGATATCCCCATCATATCACCAGTTGGTCTCTGGAAGGTACCTGTTGCCAGTATTCTTAGGCCAACACATACCTTGGTTTCCACTGGGATGGGTTCCCCTCTGTTGGTTCTGTGTGTGAGGTGTGGCCTGCACAGCTCAACAATTTGCTGCAGAAGGTCTCTGTCCACTCTATAGCGCTCCACTATCTCCAGCTCATGTAGCCCCTGGTAGGTTACCCTGGGTCTGTACACTCTTGTCCGTCCTCACTGTGGGTTGCTCAGCAGCATTCACACTGGCACCACCCTCAGCAACTTGCACATGTTGCCTTATAATAGCAATAGTAGCCCCTAACATTTTTTTGTCTCAGTTGAGCTTTTTAAGTTTTCACTTCTCTTTGTAGACTGCAGTGTTGCAGTGTTTCTGAGAAAAACATGGGGTAATGTTGTTTGCAGAGTTTTAAGTGCTGGGCTGGGCTGGGCTAGTGTACTGCCTGTGTAATTGGCTGATTCTGATTGATTTCACCTGGCAGGTCTGCTAGTTATCCTTGCTTAACTTCATACTACTTCTTTTCCTTCATTTTCCCTTTCTGTTTCCACAGGGGGCAGTGACACGCAAACAAGCGTAAACACGCGCACACGCGTGCACACAGGCTTACACGGGCTTACACAGGCTTACACCGGCTTAGGCAGGTGCACATGCACGCACACAGGCTTAGACAGCCTTACACAGGCTTACACGGGTGCACACACGTGCACACAGGCTTAGACAGGTTTACAGGCGTGCACACGCATGCACACAGTGTAAGCATCTTTGCAAGAAACTTTGGTGATATCCACGGCGTACACCTTCGGTTTCTGAGTTTCAGTTAAGACAACTGTAGACACGCCTCTTCCAGTCCTGAGTCACTTACAGCAAAAATATGCCATTCTGCTCCAATAAGCTTACAGTCTTTGATACATACCCCCCCTCATGATGTCACCTATTTTCCACTCTGTTACTCCCCTAATCCTACTCTTACACTCTAGGGACATGGTTCACATGGCAGGCAAAATTGGGATTCACTATCCTTATCCACATTTGCATATGATTGCCTAGTAATGCTTGGTTACATCTCTCAGACTGAGCTTCCCCCCTTAGCAACCACTACTCAGTAGCCTTGTTGTCTTCAGCCTGCCATTCACCTGCATGGCAGATGAATATTTTTAATAAAATACCTATTTTTGGCTTTTATTTTTTTTTTCTGGTTTTTAGAGTGCTGCACGTTTGCGCGGCGCTGCACTATGCTTAAATATCGGAGATCAGGGAAAAAAAATATTTTTTATTATTTTGCAACAGATAAAAACTCCAATGGCCTTATATTTGGTCATTGGCATGCTTTCTCAACTGGATGCATCCTTTATTTGGAGCTGTCATAGCTCCGTTTTGCTATTTGCAGAACGGTACTCCGTTACCAATGGAGTACATTTTTGCA
This sequence comes from Protopterus annectens, assembly GCF_019279795.1. Lineage (NCBI taxonomy): Eukaryota > Metazoa > Chordata > Ceratodontiformes > Protopteridae > Protopterus > Protopterus annectens. The sequence goes on from NC_056728.1 coordinate 586,839,499, forward strand.
AATAACACTACTCTTACTCGGGCAGGTTAATGTTTCCTGGATCGCAAATTTACCTCATTTGCATAGCTTTCAGCAGCAAATGAGGTAATTTGCATAACATAACACTGTCCGTGCAAGGGTAGTCTTAGGAGCTCTCATGCACGCCCCTGCCGGCTGTTCCTGGATCGCTCGGCAGACATATTGGCTGTCTGGAGTCTTACTCTACTCTTAGACTCCGTGCAAGCCTTCATGAATCCGGCTCTATATCTTTCAGGTTTAACGATGTTGACAGTTTATATATTTATTTATTACTCAGTTATTTTTAAGATCTTTGGAATTTTCTTTGTCAAAACTATTTTAATTTAGTGTTCAGAAATAGTTCTGCTTAGTATTTCTACTTCCAATCTGTTTTATAAAGGAAATTAGGAAAGCTGTAAAGAAATTGTTCATTTTGTTTACTTTAATGAAGCAGATCTTGGGTTTTTCTCTTGAACTTTATAAGAATCAACAGAGCTCTAACAACCCTCAGCATTGTAAGTTTCTCTTCTTTATTATGAATTAAAGCAACTGTGTGGCTGTGACAGAGGAAATGTTATTAAGATGAGGGTCTTTTAATAACTTTTATTAGTAAGGCAGTGGAATCAGATTCCAATCAATATTTAACCATTATGACTTTAATATAACCGACTTTCCTTGTAAGGTATTTACTTTTGATTCTACTTTGTTTAACTTTCAATAGATGTAATTACTAAAATATGAAAGTAACTACATTTCAAGAACCTGATTCTTATCTAAGAAAAATGTATTTTGTTTCTTATAGCTTCCCAGTTTCTTTCTTTCAAAGCATTCATAAGTGTTTAAGTTCTTGTGAGGATGCACATACAGGTATAAGTATCATATAAAATCAAACGGCTTTAATGTATCCTTTTTACAAACATTTCTGAACAGTATTCAGAATTTTAGATTTATGTAGTAAAGCATTCATTTTCCACAGGCTGAATTCTTTAAACTCCTGCAAACCAGAGAAAAGCAGTGCTTCCTGCAAATCTGTGTACTAAATGTGAACATCTTTCCTAAACATACACGTACACCTCATTTTGATTAGCGTTCCTCATTCAGAGTATTAAAAAGTCCATGTTCTTCGCAGTTCCACTCTGAAAGGGTCAGACACATATTTGGTGCTAGGAATTTTTTAACTGATACACAAGGTAAGTAATGTTGAATTGTATTATTTCAGCAAAAGAATTTTCTGTAAGTATAAACTAACACATTTAAATCATCTTGTGAACTTCTTCATTGAAGTTATTAGTGAGCTGTTAGTAAATGTTCCACATTTTGCTCATTTGTTCCACAATATATGCTGTAGTGTTCCACATTCTGGGCACAGAAGGTTGTGTGATATGTTCTTAAAGTTGGCCGAGACGTACAGCATTAAATATCTGTACCAGATGTGCAGTATTCCAACAGTAGTCAGCAAGAGAAGACAGAGAAAGCAAGCAAAAATGCAGCATAATGTCCAAGTACGTCTTTCACAATCAGGCAATGTCAGATCATAATGCCTAGAGCCAATGCATATCCCCTTTTTATTTTTCCTAGAGGGGCATAGTTCTCAACGTCTTTACTGAAAAATCAGGGCAGAAGCTAAGAAAATGGAGGGCAAAGGCTCAAAATCCAGGATAATTTTTAAGTATTATTTGAATTCAAAATAGCCACGGTGGTATGGCGGTAGCGTTGTTACCTCACAGCAAGAGGTTCTCCCATTCGATTCTCGGCGTGGCTTGGGAGTGCTTTCTGTGTGGAGTCTGCATCTCCTCCCCATGGTTGGGTAGCGTTCAAAAGACATGCGTGTGTAAATGGGCATGCCTTCGTTGAAGGTTGGGTGTCAAGCTGGCACCTTGGCATTTCATAAAAATCTACTGCCAATCATTAGCGGACCGGAGTTCCGCTGTGGCGACCCCTTACCGGGAAAATGCCGAAAAGACAAACAACAACAACATAAGAATTCATAAAAACAATGTTTACTAATAGCTAATTTCTAAAACTTGATCTGTAAAATGTCTATGTATGATATTAATTTCTATACTTGTTACAATGTATTAATGACTCATTATTGTAGTTATATAATTCTACTTTAAGATTCCACTAATTTTGTAATGTGTAATATTTTCTACCACCGTGGAACATTTCTCCCTGGGCCTCCACTGAAAATGGGCTCCGTATGGCCCAGTGGACTTCCCTGGTTAGCAAACTGTAAATAAATAAATAAATAAAATTAACTTACAAAGTTAGCAAAATAGCACGTTTTGTATCAACATGTATTTTTTAACAATAAGTATGAAACTGTTATGCTTGGCATTATTGATTAACTGCAATCTTCAGTGATTTATCACATCAAAAATTATATAAGAATATGTTCCTCAAAATCAAGGACAATTGTGAGCTATGCTCAACTACATGACAGCATGTCAGTCTATGTTGCTCTTGCACAAAAAAAAAAATACTAATATCCTGAAATGGAAAGAAATTGTTATACGACACTAGAAACAAGAGAAAGTCACAATCCTACATCTGTCTGCTGAACACAATAACGAGAGAGATGAGCATAAAACAAAGCAGATGTAGGTAAGTAGTGGAAATGGCGTGGATTACAATTGTTTTGTAGAAAGGTCAGTGAGATGACAAACCAAAACATTGTGTGACAGTGCAGTTACATTCAGTGCAACTACACATTAGCAGAATACAGTTATAACACACACAGTGCAATGCAAAGTTTGACCATGAACAAGTACAATAACAAAGGAAAGCAGTGCAGCTATACACAAAAAGGAAAAAATATTTTACCACACACACAGTTCCCAGAAAGCTGCATATACTTTTATGGTCGACCAAGAATGGTTTTTCCTACATCCCAAAAGCAGACAAGGAACAAAGACACATGGCTTATAAAATACAAATATGTGGATGTGAAATACAGTAAATACAAGATATAAACAGTAGTACAATAATTATCCGAATATTGATGTAGCACATCATAAATGTCATGAGTCATTGACCATCCCGAGCAGTAGAGAGATGTCACTATGATCACAAAATTAGCACAAATGCTCTAGAATGTTAAGGAGAATTTTTCAACATAGTCCCATATCAGCCCTGTTCAGCAGTAAAGTGGTATTGCAAGTTTGCATTGGTATAAAAAATAAGTGACTTCTACAAATAAAAAAATCCACCATACAAGCACATGTAAGACTACAATGGTGAAATATGTAGAAAAGTATTGGCCCAGTGTTGTGTAACAATACATACACCATGTGGCATGTATGCACAAGAAGGTACAGAAATACCACTATTATGATAAGCATGTCAACATCTGAAGCCCAGTAATGTAACGCCCAACTAAAAGATTAATACTGGATATTGGTAATTAAAACATTTCTATTGAAACATCAAATGGTATAAGTTCAATACAGGAACAATTGCAGCCAACAGCAGAAATAATGACATAGCAAAGCCACATGGGCATTGTGTCAAGCGAGACATGTAAAAAGTAATACCCTAAGATGACCAACATACACATATGCAAGGTAAGAGGGTACAGATTTAGGACAGCCACCTGAGATGTAAGGTAAGAATGTGCCGTTTCTGAAAAAGAGCAGTACAGTAAGATACTGTCGGCACCAGACATTGGTATATACGACTCAGTCCTGGTTACCTGTGGATGCATAGTTTAAGGTGGCATGCAGTGGGAGAGAGGAACAGTCAGCTGAATGCATAGCAGCGGATACAGAAGACAACACAATATGCCATACAGCATTAGCAGCATGTAGAGGACATAAAGCCATCACAAGAGGGATAGTCAGGGCAGCAGAGCTGGACACATCCGAGTGTAAGGAGAAGTAAAAGTCATGTGATAGAGAAAAGCAGTCCCAGAGTCCATGCTGCACAACAAGACAAATTACCCGAGTACACTTTTACTTGTGTTATTTGTTAACTGGGTAAGTGAAATGGACCATCACTGACAATACTCATATGATGCTATGCATAACTGTGTTTTAAATTGTGCTGCCCATAAAGGGCACAGTTGCTTCAGAAAATGGGTGTGTGTCCTCTTTATTTAACTTATTGTTGACACTAGTATGCTGGTCATGTAGTGTGTTTTTCTGTGCACTAGACAGCTTCAAAAACCACATGTGATAAGGGGGGGTGTTCAGCCTGAAAATAAGGACATCCTAAATCAGGTCTGCAAATAGGAATGTTCTCCCAAAACAGGGACAGTTGATGAATATATAATCAGTCCAAGGACTCTTTTCAGCTATGACCCAGGCTTAAACCAGACAGTGCATAAAAGAGTACAGATCAAAATAGAAAAGTATTTGAATCAATTCTTTTACAAACCTTAAGGTAATAAATCAACAACCAGTTTCTTTCAAAACCCTTTCGGGAGGATCAAATTAAATGATGCACAAGTTGTGAAAAAAGGAGAGTACATACGTACAAAATATTTACATGACTTATAAGAAGGTCTCAAGTACAAGACTGACATCTGATCCTTCTCTGGGAGAACCTAGTCACACCATAACTGCAATGGGTTTCTTTAGGTATTCTAGTTTCATCTGACCTCCCCATAAATACTGGATGTTTGGCTACATCAACTTGTCCATGTTTATATTGTATTTGCCCTTTCCTTTATGGCCTGGGTAGTGACTGAAAAGGGTCTGAGAAAGAAAATTTCACATACTTGGTTAACAAAGGAATGACATTTTAAAACTATACTAACTCAGTCACAAGGTAACCAATATGTATGAGGTCTGGCAGCTCTTTCTTTAGGAAAAGCCATAGAAAAAGACTCATTTAACTTTTGCTGACATCTGACTTGGAAAGAAAAAATTGACAGCACAGGTAACAGTGCTATTGCCTCTGCCTGTTAGTATCCAGGGTTCAGTCCCAACATGTGGCTACTGTGTATGTGGATTTTACAAGTTCTCCCCTTGTCAGTAAGGGTTTCCTCCATGTGCTCCATTTTCTAGAGATTCATATACTGGATCAGTCGACCAGCCGACCCTTTCTGGTTTAATGGGTTGACCATCAAGACAAGCATCTTAATAAGGCATTTCTTAACTTATTGACTGTCAAGTAATGGAAAATTATTTTTATATTTTCTGCTGGAACTCAGTTTTCCTTTCTTAGGACACAAGACTTGTAGAAGAAAGAAATATCTGTACTGAAATAATAACAATTCCATATAATTTCTAGTACGTGCAGCACATAGATCTTAAACATATTTTGTAATACAGATGAGCAAATGTTTCTTTAAGAAGAAAGCTTACGAAAGATGATGATTAGATATTTAGAATTTTGTAAAAAGCTTAAATCATAACTGACAGTTCTGTATCAAAGGACTGTATCAGATCACCGATTCTCATACTAAAGGGTGGGGGTCCTACATGTACAACTTTTGCCCAGCTAATTGTGTTTGCCTATACATTGTTAATAAATGAGTGTTTGACAGTGTGCAATTTTAAAAAGATTAATGAGTATTATGAAGCAATAACAAAAAAGGTCTTAGTAATGGTAGGCAGTCTAATTCAAAGGATTAAACCTATGGGCTGCTAAAGAGCTTCATATTGTAGTCATGGGTCTGAGACCATCAGTCTCTGTTTGACAACTGAACATCTCTGAGCAAGTCAACTAACTAGGTAGTACTAATCTGTCATCTTTGGAAAAGAAGCACCTATGTCTAGTTGGTTTATCCAGTTAAATAAATAAATACAATAAACACATCTCAGTGATTCATGCATACTAAGGTCTTTTAGAAATACTAACACAGATGCATGTTCAAGTTAAAAAAGATCTGGCTTTTTTTCTTTTTTCACTTGCAAGTACATTGGTCCTTAGACTTGTGAACACATTTCAAAGAACTAGCCAACCCAGCCTCTGATTTCAGTTATTTAACAAAGCTCAGCAGATTGTTAAACATAGCCAAAGCAGGAACAGATGAAGTGTGCGGCACCAAGGAAGAGCTGTTGACTTCTGTAAACCATAAAATATGGCAACAGAAGGTGCAAAGATTTATAGTACTGTACAAAGAGTGACACGTTAACTCTGTGTTAAAATAAAAAATAATGAACAAAATGATGCATTTCTTCATTCAGAGTAAATTGCATAGCATTGGCCTTATAACTACTATTCCCGGAATAGCACTTCCTTTTTTCTACACTGTAGCTAATGTGCATCTATATTACTCTTGTAATTATCCTGACAGCCTAATTACCTACACAGTTTTTGTCTGTCACCCCTTGAGTCTTTGATGTAAGAGATGCATTCTTCATTATTCTGAAATGTAATGCTCTAAAAATTGCTCTTTCTGTATTATTGCTGTGATTACTGCTGTACTGTACTAAGAAATGTAAAATATGCTAATAAACGCAGAAATCTAAATAAATGCTATAATTGCATTGTGTGTAGTCTGCCAAGAAGTCTGATATAAACAAATCTACTAATCACGTGACTTTTTACCGGTAGAAAAATTATGCATTGTCTGCGGCAATCCCAGACAGTGGCTGGAATTACATCGTACAAAACCAACCCTCGCGTGAGTTACTTTTGTGGCTTAATGTGTTCAAAAATAAACACAAAGGAGTTTGAGGTTTAACCTATAATTTTTTAGAGGTGCAAACACATAAACAAGTTTTTCACATACCAAACTTTAAATTACCACAACATTGCTTTTTAAAAGTATTACTTGTATTTGTTTTATATTTATTACCAGTTTCCTTTAAAGACTGATCAAATTCTCTACAGAAAATGAAAGTAAGGACTTGTAAGAGGTGGAAATCATGAATTCTTCAGTATCAGCTTTATTTTATTTGTGATCACAGGTGAAGAGCTTTTCACAACAGGAGTAAGGAAGATATCCAGTCCTGGATGGCACAGTAGTAGGACAACAGTTCACTGCAGGATACACACACACACACACACACACACACACACACACACACACACACACACACACACACATGCACTTGCCCACTCATATACTCACATTAACTACATTTTCGCACACAGGCAATTTTTAGTGCAAATTCACCAATTGGCATTCCTTTGGGATGTGGCAGGAAACCAGAGATCCCAATGGAAATTGAGGTGGACATAGGAGAGACACATACAAACTCCCCAAAATGCCAGCTGGAGACCAAACAGGAGGAGGAAGTATTGTAAGGCAGTACTGTTAACTCCTGCATCCCAGTGCCACAAAGCTAAAAATCAGTTACTTATTACTCAGATTGTTAAATAAGAGCTGATCTCCAGGAAGCAATTCACTTACATTTTTATTTCCTTTCTTAAAAGTGTTTGTTCATTGTTTTGTTTTGTTTCTTTTTTTCAGAGCTGCAACCCTGAGTTACAGAATCAGTGATGGCACATTTTCTTTAAAGTAAAACTGCTTCTTTATTTTGAAGATAAAAGTAACAACCTGATTATTGTGCTAGCAGGTTTTACCATTTAAAATTATTTCAGACATTTTTATTTTCAATCAGTCTTTAGTATTTTAAGATAAGCTGTATACAATAGGCATTATTAGGCACAGGCAGCTGTGCATTCAATACTGAGTGAGAAAACCTTTCCTCAAGGCTTTTGTAGTCTGGCTTCTTAACTGCTGTTTTCCTTAAATACATATTAATGGCAATGTATTATACATACAAAAATTGGTTTTGGAAAGAAACACGCAGAGCATCATGCTATAGATATAGCAACTGTAAGTAAGTTACTGCATCTCTGGGCTCATAGGTAAGTACTAGGCTTGCTGCTCTTGCAGATCATTTGAAGCCTAGCCAGCTTTCCCTTTTCGTGCTCAAAACAACATATCCAATTTGGTTATAGATTGGCCTTACCCATCCCATGGTAAATAATTATATATTACCCCAATGAAAATAACTGGGATCATTTGAATGGACCCAGGAATGGGATAAAACATTTAGGAGCTGTCTCTGTACATTAGTAAATGGGGTACATTTTATTTTTCCCATTCATAGATTTAATCTGTGCTTGAAAATGGACAGCAATAAACTATTGTTTTATGTGGATGTGAAGTCTGTTCCATAGTAGGGGTACCCTCTGAGTGCTATAGCTGTCCCTCGAAACCATTCTGCTGATGTTGTAGAAGAGGTTTAGATCACTAAACTGAGTTTTTCTAATGCAATTTCACTTGCTGATGTGCAGTTAATCCATCAGCAATGGGTCAGAGGATAACTTCTATGCCAGACAGACATTACCTCTTAGCAGTCTGTAGGAAACCGAGTATAGTAACAGGGCTTTGAGTTGGTCCATGTAAAACATATTGTCTAGGCTTTGTATCCTTTTAATAAGCTGGTGTTCCAATTGTTGCATGTGTCTGGAGAGATACATGCCAAAGGGGGGCATTATATTTAACGACTGCCCAAATGAGGACTGAGTAAAGGGTAGAATGGTGTCCCTAGATCTTGACAAAATCCCTTTGTTTATAAGCAGTGCAACATAGGACTTTTTTACAACAATAGACACACTTTGGTCAAAAGTTAAGTCACTCTTTACATACGTTCCCAAATTCCAAACAACTAATTCAGTCTAAGGAGCATATTGTCAATGTGGTAATTCTGTAGGGTAAATAACTTCCCAAAGAATACAATAATGCATTTTTTGGAATTTCATTATAGTCCATGGTTTTGAAACCAGTTAATTATTTGGGACAAACCTTCCTATAGGAGAGCTAATTCATTCAGGGATTCAATGACTGCTCCTAGCTTGCAGTCATTTGCAAAATTAGTCAGCCAGAGCCCTTTGGTATTGACTTTTACTGCAGAAAAGTAGATGCCAAACAGGAGAGGTCCCAGCACAGAACCCTGCAGGACTCCACTGGTAACTGGTCTCTTTGTGGAGGTAACTTCCCCTATTTTGATTATCTGCACCCTATCTTACAGCTCGTTGGCAATCCAGCAGGTGACATAGGCATTTATTCACAGTATATTTAGCTTTTCTACTATGCCTGAGTGCAGAATTGTGTCAAAAGATTTGGCCCAGTCGAGGTATGCGGCATGTACCATTTTGCCTTCATCCATTGTTTTGGTGACCTTTTTCAAAAAATGCCACCAGGCAGAGTAAGCATGATCTGCCCTTGATGAATCCAAACTTAGATAAGTCCAGTGTTTGAAGGTTCCGTATGTCCTGACTGATTCATTTCATGAAAAATCTTTCCTTGCCTTTGCATATCACTCTGCTCAGACTTATGGGTCTGTAATTACCTAGATCTGTGAAAGGTCCTCTCTTATGCAGGGGAAATGACTGTAGCTGTTCTCCATTCACTTGGTACAAAACCTGTATGGAGGCCGAGACTGAACAGTGTTGTTACAGGTGTGGCTACATGCTATTTAAGATGCATCCAAGGATATTGTCAGGACCCATCAATGTAGTATCTTTATCCTTTCATAGCACTTTTAGGACTTGATCTTGTGTGATAGCTGGAGGCGAGCCAGTTTCAGGTATATCTTGAGGGACAGATGGAGGAGAGAGACCTGTAAAGTTAGAATTAAGTTTATCAGTCAGTAGGTTCACTATACCTTCAGCTAGAGTACAGCTAACATCATTCACAATCAGCTCAGTGCATTGCTGCTTTGTGCTTTTGAGATTATGAATGCAAGTGAAAAATGTCTTGATTGTCTTTGGGTTGGGTATGTAATTTATCTTCAAACTTGGATTTGGTGTATTTTATTAAGCTCTTGCATTGCTTGTTTATTTCAGCAACAAGGACTCTAACATTCTGGGAATTACTCTTTTACTTTTGGTCAAAATTCTTTCTGTTTATTATAAAGCTTGTTGATATTATGGATCCACTGTGTGGGTTTGTTTCTGGGGTTTGCCCTGTAGTTGTTCCTATGGGGAGCATCTATGCAGCTGTTTACATGCTGGTATAGTGTGGGGATGTACATTTCTGCATATTCAGTGCTGTTAACTGGGTTTGGTGGGGATTTGAAACTTGCGAATGTATCATTTAGGAGGAGGTAATTTGTCTTAAAGAAATTTCTAAAGCTACCTTGGGTGGAAGGGATCTCTGGTTTCAGTTTTATTTCAAAGGAGACTGCTTTATGGTCAAACCTAACAAGTGAAGAAGATACACAAGGGATGGTGCAAGATGCTCTCATATTAGTAAGGACAAGATCAAAAATGTTATCACCCCTAGTGGGTACTCCGACTAATTCTTACACGGCATTTGTATTGATAAAATGCAGGAATCTGTACTTGTGCACTAGTGGTTGTGTAGGTTTCCCAGTCTATAGTGTATAGAGATTAATAATGAGTGGTTCTACTTCCCGTAGATAGGTATTGAGGCTTTCTTTTGTCATAGAGGGAGTTCTGTATCTAATATATGGTACGGGACCTTTCTGATGATTATCTGGACATGAAGAAGCTCTAGTGCTTCCTGCTGTTTTACCAGCCTTGATGCAAATCTCTTCTGGATGGAGATTGAGACACCTCCACCTTTTTCCTTCCTGCACAGTTGTTGGTCTAAAAGTGTGGAAGGAGTTATAGCCCTGCACAGCCAGAGTGCTCCCTGCTATTTTAAACCATTTCTCAGTCATTACACATATGTCAATGAAGAGCTTGTAGGGAATGGAGTTTTTGGTTTAGGCGTCTAACATTAATCAGTAACACCTTCATATTTTCCTTTACTTGTTTTGTTATGTTGTTAGGTCTGCCTGACTGGCATTGCCAAAAAAGGCACTGGGGGACAATGGTTTTGCAAATAACTGAAACCATAGAAGTGACAGATGCAGGCCATCCCTGGCAAAGCAGTGTGGTCTGTCGATCATATTCTCTCAGGCTAGCAAATATTGGATGATCTTTGAATGACACCAAAATCTACGCCAATTTTTGAAGTCAATTATTTTTTGCTCATATCGTGGCATCATCCTTGCAGACGGTAGAATGCTGCTCAGTGCTATGCTCATACCTGTCTTGGACAGATAGCCTGAGGGCTCCATCATGTCTTTCTTCATACAGGGCAGGGAGGTTTACCTCTAGTCATTGGCACCGTCATGAACTACGACAAAGTCATACTGGTACTTGTTGTTCGAGGACTTGACAGCATGCATGATGTGATGAATCCTGGCACCAGACAAGCAGCTTACCTTCACTCTTGCCTTACTCCTAGCTCAGCCTGGTAAGAAGCACATCTGTATGTCTTAAAATGGAGTCCATTATAACAAGAATGTTTGGCTGAGTTGATACTTGCCTTACAGGGTCAGCATCTGTGGCTTTACTCCTTGTGCTATATCAGAAAGTAGGCTTAATATGGTGAGTGTGTTTTGTGCCTGTGCTGTGTTTTAGTGGCCTTTAAGATCTCTGACGCAAGTTAATCATTAGAACCGCAGCACATGATGGATTATGTGTATTGTAATGGTCTTGTAGATGTGTGATGTGTGCTGGGCTGCTAAAAATTTTGGTGTCTGAGTTTACTGTGTATGAGAATTTTTGCTTCCAAGGATATTATAAATGTATATCTTTCACACACTGTGTTATGCTGTCTGACTACTAGATGATCGTCAGACAGCACAAGACAATTCTTAACACTGTCTCATGATACCCACCTCAATCAGGCTGACTAGAGAGGTTGTGTGGAAGTGCTGGTCCATGAAACTGACAAGACTGATTCTGGGGACAGGGGTTACTATAACTGTTTGGAGTTCAGTTTTAGAATGATGCAATTTGCATGAGTTTAATAGTTTACCCAGAACTGTAGTTCCAGAGTTTCGGAAAAAGACGGATAACATTTTCCATCTCATTCTTCTGGAGATGTGAATTACATGGAAAAATGTGGAAAAAGAAAGTTATGCTAACAGAGTAAATTAGATGTGAAAATCATTGTAGCTCTGTTTTGTACATTAGCTAATGCCTATACATACCAGCTCAATGGTACAGAGGAAAGAGGCCTTGACTATAACTCAGTCAACTTAATTGTTTGATCTGCAATCCATGTACTAAAGGAATTCATATGGGAGGTGACAAAATGAGGGGGCATTTTTTTGCTCACCTTCACCTGAAGGTAGGAAGGAAGTGTGACACTGTGGGACATATCTCATTAATGCACCCTCAGGGAAGATTACAGACCCAAAGGAAATCTTCTGCTCATGGGAACAGGGCTGTTTCGGTGGCAGCATCATCTATGTAAGAGTGATGTTCTTGTGCTATAGCCATTGCATTCCCATTCCTTGAGTGTTTGCCACAACACAGGAAAGCTTATCTCTTGACTGTCATTGACTTTTGCACAATGTCTCTTATTTTGACTCATGTTTGTATCCTGTCCCTCATAAAATTTGTCATTGCTGATAAATTACTGAAGATTACAGTCAGATAATAATGCCAAACATTATTGTTCAGAAAATGTATATTGATACAAACCAGTTGTTCTGTTACCCTTTTAAGTGAATTTGAGTAATATTTACAATTAAGAATAATATTTAAAATTGTCCCTGATTTTGGTCCTTAAAATACAGTAGAAAACACCAAACATTAAAACATAGAATATGTGGGACACGTGAAAGATTTTGTTGGTATTAGTGAAGACTGGCTTCTAGTTAAATTCTGTGTTGCTCTTCTTCTGAAATCTTTTATTTAAAACTCCTCAGTTTTGAACCTTTTTCATTTTTATCAGAGTAACCACTTTTAACTGTGAAAGCAGTGACATTACCCTTAGAATGCTTCAAAATAAACTTCAGAGGAGGGCCAGTCCCTCTGTGGGCTCATTCCAAGTTTCTGTAGGGGTCTTTCTGTCTCATTCCTTTAGGACAATCCATGACAAAGAAGTTCTAATTTAACGTTTTACTGCATTGGTACAACAGAATTAATTGCTGCTTTTCAAGCATACTTCTACTGACTAAATAGGCTTCCTTCACTTTTTTCCATCTATTCTTCTTCTCCAGCTTTCCACAACTTATTCACCTGTCCCTCAACCCACTACTAGTTCTACCCATTCTACCCAGCCATATAAAACAACATTAGGGACATTATGCCCAAAGAGGAATCCATTAGCATGTATGCAAGCCAAACTAAATTTATCTGATATCATATAATGCAGTGGTATTCAACCTTTTTACTCTTGAGAACCAATGAAAATATAATTATTTTGGGGACTGCTGAAGCAGAAATAAAAAACATTATTTATAAGAAACCAATTAAAACAATCACTGTTTGAGCATTGTATGCCAAATATATGAAGTCTGAAACTTCACTCCTTTTTATGAGTAACAGACCAAAAATATGGGTCAACAATCTGGACATTCTGCAAATATCTGGACAGCAGAGAGGTATGCATACCTACCTACCTCTCACACACACACACACACACACACACACACACACACACACACACACACACACACCTATCCATAGCTTTCAACCAAAAAGGGAAGAATCGCAACAGAATCAAGGACAGATCCAGAAATAATCAGTGATACTTTTCATATATTAGTATTATTAACTTGAGACATTGACAAAATAACAGAACGTGAGTGAATATGCATTTTTTTCTAATGTAAAAGAAGTCTGTAACTCTAATTATTGTCATTATTTATTAAATGTAATTCATTGCCTTTTCTCCAAAAGTCACCACTTTTAGGTGGGATTAGGAGGGACAGAGCTAAAATTTAAGTCAAAATCAGGGACAGTTGAGAGGTTTGCACCTACCTACCTCCCTCTTACACACACACACACACACACACACACACACACACACACACACACACACACACACACACACACACACACACACACACACACCTACCTCCCTCTTGCACACACAAACACACACACAGCAAGTCCCACAGATGCAGAAGACAAAAACAGGTCACACACACCTGTTGCGTCTGTTCAACCAAATGCAAAGAACATTATTCTTAATAAAAACGCCCTTAGAAAAAAAAAACTTTTTTTTTTTAATTAAAAAATAAGTCTCCTGGCCAGCAGCCCCCTCCCAGCCAGCAGGGTCCCTCTGCCAGCAAGTGGGCCTTAGCCTTTCACAGACCAGCAGAAAATTTCTACCAGACTGGACCCCATCTGTGGAAGGGCAGTTGAAAAACACTGATATAATACAAATATTGTATGTATTTTAATGGCCTAACTTAACCATTATCAGTGTTTTCATAGCTAACATAAGTGTTAAATAGTTATGATGTAACTACAATGCTTTCTTAATTATGCCATATTGCATGTTCTTTATTATCTACAGTTTGTACAGTGGCACAGTAGTAATAGCTGAGCAGAGCATACCTCTCAATCTCTGGACATTCTGTGAAAATCTGGACAGTTGAGAGCTATGATGCTGATTCAAGGAAACACACTGAGGGTGTGTCAGGGTCTGAAGAAGACAGGCAAACTGTTTCTAAAACAACTGATAGTAGCTGCCTATAGAGCTACATCAGACCTAAATCCCATTGAGGGAACACGCTTCCTGACCTCTAGACTTAGCCAGGAATCTTCATGAACTTTTGTGAAATATGGTAGAATTGAGAAAAGGCAGAGAAAATGCCCAAGGATTGGAGTTACAAAGGGAAAAGTCACTACTAAGTGTAAGAGCTCTGAAGTAAAAAAGACATTGCCACGGTTGTCAGTACTGGAACCAGTCTAAAAAGTTGCTGGAATTTGTTGGAGGGACACAGACAGAGTGAGGCACTACTGAGAGTAGGCTATCAGCCCAAATAATGTTCGGGACTACTTATAGAATAATGTACCAATTGACTGAAAATCTGTTGCATCCTTGACCTAATGACTTAAGGCAAATATTGTTTAATTTCCATGTGACTGTATTGTTCATCAAACTGAACTTTATCTTTGTAGACTGAAGTACATTTTAGTTCATTCTGTTAAAATAAAAATCATATGTGCTGTTGAACCATTAAGACCAAGCCTCATGATAAAAGATTGAATTATTGAACTAAGTCCACATGAAGTACTACACTGGTGGACTGCACCAGTCAGAACTTCAGTTTTGTTTTGAAGAACTGTGACTTGCCATGCTATTTCCTTTGAGCTTTTCCTTAGCCCTGAAAAGAATGCTGTCCTCCAGACTAAACACTCCTCTTAAAATGGTAGGAGACCATCAGTGAATTGCTTGAAAACTTTCTTAGTTCTGCACTGATAAAAATTGGGGAACTGTAAAACCTCTATGCCCATATAGGAATTTGATCTGGATGAAGGGATTCTTGTGACAGTAAAAATGGTTGTTGTGGGGAAACTGTTGAAACCCTAGCGTCCATACAGAGATTTGTTGCAGAAAAAGAATCCTCATTATACTCCCATACTCTTTAACATCGTAGAGCAAGAAATCTGAAGAAAGCCATAATTAACGCGGGGAGAAAGGCTCCAAAATAGAGTCATTTTTTAAATATTGGTCTTAAAAACTTAGAAAGTTATAGAATAACAGGTTTTATATTGGCGTGAATTTTCTGCAGGGTATGACTACTGAAACTCAATCTATCATTATTTTCTGACTATAGTGTTCAATAATTTCCCCTAAGATTTGACAGGAAACCACAATTTTATGAAAAACGCACCAAAAATATGAGGCAAAAATCTGGACATTCTGCGAAAATCTGTACAGTTGAAAGGTACTCCTCTTTTGAAGCCAAACGCCAGTGGATCCTTAATGTATTGATGTTCGGCCATATTCAAAATGCAAAATATTATCTGAGACTTTTGCGAATTCTACTGCAGCTCTTCAGGAAAAATGTGCATCTACTAACTAGAATTTGCTCAGCCTCTTAAAACAGATTTCCAAGACAACAAACTCCCTTACTGGAAAACCCAAAATCCAATGCACCTTGTACAGACATACTCAGTGGTGTTTGAGAGGCATGTGGCTGGAGAAATCTGACACTAAGCTGAGTAGGACAGGATACTGTCCTCTCACTTAACCAGGGACTCCTCAAACACATGAATGAATGCTGATCCATGTAGCTACTACACAATGAAAAGACATATTTTGGCTAGGGCTGGAGCTTCACCTGAGGCACAATCCCTTACAGACATATTTTGGCTAGGGCTGGAGCTTCACCTGAGGCACAGTCCCTTACAGACATATTTTGGCTAGGGCTGGAGCTTCACCTGAGGCACAGTCCCTTACAGACATATTTTGGCTAGGGCTGGAGATTCATCTGAGGCACAGTCCCTTACAGACATATTTGGCTAGGGCTGGAGCTTCACCTGAGGCACAGTCCCTTACAGACACATTTTGGCTAGGGTTGGAGCTTCACCTGAGGCACAGTCCCTTACAGACATATTTTGGCTAGGGCTAGAGCTTCACCTGAGGCACAGTCCCTTACAGGCATATTTTGGCTAGGGCTGGAGCTTTATCTGAGGCACAGTCTCTTACAGACATATTTTGGCCAGGGCTGGAGCTTCACCTGAGGCACAGTCCTTTACAGACATATTTTGGCTAGGGCTGGAGCTTCACCTGAGGCACAGTCCCTTACAGACATATTTTGGCTAGGGCTGGAGCTTCACCTGAGGCACCGTCCCTTACAGACATATTTTGGCTTGGGCTGGGCCTTCACCTAAGGCACAGTCTCTTACATACATATTTTGGCTAAGGTTGGAGCTTCACCTGAGGCACAGTCCCTTACAGACATATTTTGGCTAGGGCTGGAGCTTCATCTGAGGCACAGTCCCTTACAGACATATTTTGGCTAGGGTTGGAGCTTCACCTGAGGCACAGTCCCTTACAGACATATTTTGGCTAGGGCTGGAGCTTCATCTGAGGCACAGTCCCTTACAGACAAATTTTGGCTAAGGCTGGAGCTTCACCTGAGGCACAGTCCCTTACAGACATATTTTGGCTAGGGCTGGACCTTCACCTGAGGCACAGTCCCTTACACACATATTTTGGCTAGGGTTGGAGCTTCACCTGAGGCACAGTCCCTTACAGACATATTTTGGCTAGGGCTGGAGCTTCATCTGAGGCACAGTCCCTTACAGACAAATTTTGGCTAAGGCTGGAGCTTCACCTGAGGCACAGTCCCTTACAGACATATTTTGGCTAGGGCTGGACCTTCACCTGAGGCACAGCCCCTTACATTTCACAAATGAACACTCAGTTTGGACAGACTGGCTAGGTCACAAATGGCTGAATTCATGTTTATTTGAAAGACTTTCATGTAAATAATCTAAACAAATTTTTAGAACTACTGGATACAGATAAATTTAAAAGAGTACTCCCCTTTAATTTAAGAAAAATTAGTATTCCAGATTAACCTGAACAGCTTGTTGTTTTAGTGGGCCTTTTGTTGCAAAATGAAAATGTAAACCCTAAGTCAGACTTGCAGCACCCACTCCCAATAGTAAGCCTTCATCTAAGTATCCCTTTTTGCCTGTAAATAAGAAAATATGTTACCGTCTGAAGTTGCTTCTTTTAAATGTTCTAGAAAAGTGTGCATAGCAAAGTACTGCACATTTACTGACCACAATACTGTACCTGTAGAAATTTAATATTAGCCAACAAGCTGTGCTCTGCAGTGATGCTGAAATTTAACTTCTAGGGTTGTAGTCTGCTTTTTGCCACTTTGTTGTTATGAAACTTGTTAAATATAATGTTATGATAGACAGGAAAAAAATGTAAAGGCTTTTGGACTCGGATCATAATTACTTTAGTAAGATCATAATATGTGTGAAAGCATAAAACAAGTGGTAAGCAGAAACTGAAATAATACATGTGCACAAATTTAAAATAGACAACCATATAACAGGTAGAAATATAAACCCATCTAGGCAAAATACTACACCCATAGCTCTAGTGTCTAACTTAACACATAATGAGATATTTAGCCATGACTTTCTCTCAATTTTACAAACCCATGGTACAGAGGGATAGAACCCTTACTGAACTCCAGATGACCCATGCACAGTAGTAGCATGAGTTCTGGATGGACCAGTCAGGTAGTACGGGAGTGAATGTCCAATGCCAGCTTGGCCATCTTATAGTAAAAAAGGCAACTTGGCTCGCTGCTTAAGCAACAGCTACAGGAAGGCATGTGTATCGGTTGCAATATGAAAAGATTAGCATGCCGACACTGCAAGCAGTATGGTGCCTGCGCAGTAAGATTTGCATACACAGAAGTGAGCATGCACCTTCTGAGGCAGCTATAGTGGAGCTCTCAGGTTGCCAAAGGATACTTACAGTACAGTCCACAGCATCTGCAAACTGGCCCACTCCCTAACACCTACATCTTATGTTCACTAGAGAATAGGCTAGAGGGCTCTTACTCTGATGAAGGAGGGAATGGGTCAGCTAGCTGATCTTACAGATAAAAAATGAATTTCATAAGTTCATAGGTTCATAGGTAGGTACTAGGCTATCTGCCCGAGGGCATTTATAAGCTTAGCCAGAGTGTGTCAGCTTTCGCCACCCCATTGATTAATTAACTGAGTCTCTGTCAAGCAGAGCCAATGAAGTGATCCCAGGGGTGTATTTTCTCTTACCCATCCACTCGTCAAGGTTTCTCTTGAAGAGTGTTAGTGAGGGGCTCTGCCTAATGTAGTTAAGAATGTTGTTCCAAAGCATGGGGAGTCTCTGTGACAGGAATCTATCCATCCAGCATGTTCTGTTTATTGTTGTGGCGAGGTTTAGCTCACTAGAACATGTGGCTCGCAGTGACTTGGATTTCTTTAGGTGGAGCATGTCCATCAATTCTGAGCTGGACATGGCTTTGTAAGTAAGGCAGAGATCACCTCTGAGTAAGCGATATGCCACTGAGTACAGCCGGAGTTTCTTTAGTCGGGCTGCATAGGACATATGTTTGAGGCCAGTAATCCTCTTGGTGAGGTGCTTTTGTGGTCTTTCCAGCTGTTGGAAGTGTCTTGTGAGGTACATCCCAAATGGGGCATTGTACTCTATGATGGGTCTGATGAGTGACGAGTAGAGGGGCACTATAACCTCTTTATTTCTAGATGTGAACCCCTTAGTAATTAGATGGGCCACATAGAAGGATTTCCTAACTACTTTGGCAATATGATTCTCAAAGGAGAGATTACTATCTACCTGGGTCCCCAGATCTCTTATTACCTCTTCTGTATTAAGGGGGCTGCCGCCTATGTGGTAATTCGTGGGTGTTTTGTTTTTCCCAAATGGGATGGCTATGCATTTTTTGGCATTTAGCTTGAGGCCATGACTTTGACAACAGGTGTCTGTCTCAGTAAGGCCTTTCTGAAGGATGTCCGTGTCAGCCGGAGAGTCAATTATGGCTCCCAGTTTGCAGTCATCGACGAACTTGGTTAGCCATAGTCCTCCTGTGTTTGCCTGTACTTCTGAGAAATATATGCCGAACAGTAGGGGTCCCAGGCCCGTGCCTTGCGGGACCCCACTTGTGACTGGTTTAGAGTCGGACCTGGAGCCCACTATTCTTACCGTGTGAGTTCTGTCTGTAAGCCAGTTGGCAACCCATCTTGTGATGTAGGTGCTTATGTTCAGGCTGGTGAGTTTTTCTGTAATACCCATGTGAGGAATGGTGTCGAACGCCTTGGCGAGATCAAGGTAGGCTGTGTGAACCACCTTTCCCTCATCTATGGCCTTGGTGACTGTCTCAAAGAAGTCAACCAGGTTTAGTAGGCATGATCTGCCCTTAACAAAGCCTAACTGGATCGGGTCAAGTGTTTGGAGGTTCCCAATGTCTTTGTTAATGAGTTCCATGATGATGTGCTCCATAGCCTTGCAGACCAGGCTAATCAGGCTTATGGGGTGATAGTTACCAGGGTCAGTTGTGGCCCCTCCTTTGTGGAGCGGAATAATCGTTGCTGTGCACTATTCTATGGGCACATAGCCTGTGGAGAGGCTGAGGTTGAACAGCATGTTTAGGTGGGGGGTTATTTCGTTCTGTAGTTCATGCAAGATGCAGCCTGGGACACCATCTGGCCCCATTGATGCTGTGTTTTTGGCTTTTGAAAGGGCTGTTTTCACCTGTGCTTCTGTGATTTCTGGGACACTACACTTTTCCGGTATTGTTGTCGACCCTTTTGAAGGTGAGAGGGAGGTGAAGTTTGCACTGAATCAATCTGCCATGATGTTGGCAATATCAATAGGTTCAGTATATTTTGTGCTATTTTGCACTAGCTCAGAGCATATCTGCGAGTTGCCACTTAGATTCTTGACATAGCTAAAGAAGGCTCTGTGGTTATCTTTCGAATCCTTGGCTATATTTCTTTCAGAGTTAGCCTTGGATGATTTTCTGTGGGACCTTAGTTTCTTACTGATACTGATCAGGGATGTCTTTCCTTCTTGGGATTTGCTTTTTTTCTGAACTAGTTTCCTCCTTTTGTTGTATAACCTGTTTATGGCAGGGGTCCAGCAGACTGGTTTCCTTCTCTTAGGGGAGTGAGTCTTGGTTTTGCTAGGGATGGCACGATCCATGCATCCTTGTAGGTGCTCATAGAGTGCAATTGTAAAGGAGTCTGCATATTGGGCAGTGTTATCCTTTAGTGTGGGGGCTGTGAAACTTACCACCTCTGCCGTAAGTAAGGTGAAGTTTGCTTTCGCAAAGTTTTTCACTGTGGTTTCCTCGGTTGGAGGTACGGAAGCTATAGGGGGAATTCAGTCAGATACATTGCCAGAAATACATAGCCCCAGTAAAGAAAATGGTGTAGGACTAAAAGAAAGGTACTGATATTTGGATCTGGGTGGAATGGTTTAATAAATCAGATACTGAGTATTACCAAAAAAATCTCCAGTTGTTAAAATAATAAAAAAGTGCTGTTCAACCTGTGTTAGTTAGATTTTACTACTTAACTTATTTTGAGTGCCTATACTCTTACTGTATCATATGGAAACTGAGTGATTTTACTGTAATTTTATGTCCTGCCACCATGTTGCTTAGTTCTGTTGGCATTCATTACTAAGTAGCAACGAATAGCTGGAAAAGTGTACTGGCAATGAATTACTCTGCATTCTGTGAAATTAAGGTGGCAACAGACTGAATTTCATATTACTGAACAGGGTGACTTTCTTATTAATTATCACTGCGTGTTCCTTAACTAATTTATTTGATTAAGTACTGCTTAGCTCAACTACTTAAACTGTGGTATTTCCTTGCCTGCCTCTTATTTCCACTTATTTACTTCACCTACCCCCTTTTCTGGCTTCATATTAACATCTCTCTCTCTCCTGTGCACAGTACTGGACCCCCCTCTTTTTCCTCCCATTTACTGTAACAAACATATATATTTTTCCAAAGCTTTGCATTTATGTTATATTCTTATATTTTATGTATCTTGTATATCACATTTCTTTTATATTCTTATATTTTATTCTCCCATTTATTGTCCCAAATTTATACAGTTTCCCAAAGCTTTACATTTATTTTATATTCTACTTCTCTGATGCTCTACTAAATCTACTTCTGAATTCACACAGATAAACAGACACCTTTAGGTACTGACTAGCTGGTTGATTGTTTTTCTCTTCTCACAGCTTTCTCCAAGTTCTGGTCCATAGCCTCCCCCCTTTTCTTGTTCTCCTAACATAATTCTAGTGCAAGTTTCCTAGCTCTGTCAAACCTATTTTCTCACAGCTTTCTCCAAGCCATTGGTCTTCACCCCCCTTCTCTCGGTCTCCTAACATAATCTTACTGTAAGCTTACCAGCCCTGTCAATCCTGTATATTCCCGCCCTCTTCCTCTTGAGAGTTTACTTATTCCTCCCTTGAGCTGTGGCACCATCTTTAAAAACCTCTGCCTGACTACACACTGTTTCTGTCTGTCCCACGGGCATCCCTCAGTGATGTGCACAACTGTAAGCACCACTTGTACTTATGATTATACTTGCACATTGAATCAAAAAACCTGATGTAGAAAAGCACCATCTTTTGACATAGCTTTTCTGCCCTTGCTTCATAGGAATCCCCAATAGTGTACTTGCTTATACCATATTCCATTCTTTTTTAATTAGTACTCTACTGAGTCATAATTTGCTGCATCTCCCTTTCTAAAACTCCTGGCATAACTACATTATTTTCCTACTTCTCAGTGAACTACAGCTCCCCATTGGTGCACAAATAATAAAAACAAACAGAAAGGTAACATTCAAACCAAAACGATAGGCTGCCTTATTTCTGTAGTTGTTAACCTTCTCACTGACTGTTTTCTGTTTGGCGACTGCTGCTCCTCCCAGAAGATGTAACCCACTCCGTTCGCCCTTTGGGCTCACTCCTCTCCCCTACCCTGCCCCCAAATTCCATCCACCCCCACTACCTGCACTTTTATAGATCCCCTGACTCCTCCCCACCCAACACCTCTCCAATCACAATACACCTAAGCCAAACCCCTCCCACCTGTAGATCTACATCACCCCAAACATCCACCTCTCCTACAATGCTCTACATAACATCTCTCCCTATAACCTCATTTGCCCTACTAATCTCTCTCTCTTCTCTTACCTATCTCACACTTTTTCCCAACCCTTGTCATAACTCTCACACATGCACACTCCACTACATCTTACCATCAGCCTCACTTCCCATCCTATTCATCCATCTCACATGAACCCTTTACCTCTAACCCAGTCGATTTTTTTCAAACCAAAACTGCTCCCAACCCAACTCCGCCATACTCCCCTCTTAAATGTGGTTCCAGAAAATCACTACTCTCACACAACCCAAGCTACCCTTGCCCAACACACTGCCTCACTCTTCTACTCCACCACATCTCTCTCACTAGCCAGCGACATCTACCCAAAACCCAGACCCATCCCTAACATCAATCTCACCAAACACTCCACTCAACCCACAAACTCAAAGTCCATTCACCTTACAACACTTAATGCACAAAGCCCAAAAAACAAAATCCCTAACCTCCACACCTGGCTCTGCCATAACCATCCCGACATTACTGCCGTTTCTGAAACCTGGCTGAAAACCTATATAAAAGATAGCGAAATCCTACCACCAGGATTCCAAATCATTCAAAATCAAACAGCCCACAAAAAAGGAGGTGGAGTAGCAATAATCTACCCCACCTCCCATACCATAACTCCCTACTCCAATAAAATACCAACTTTTGCCAATGCTGAAAGTGTAATAGGTTTACTAAAAATAAACAACCACAAGTCCATATGTATCCCTGCCCTCTATATTCCCCCTGGTGATAATATCAAAACTCTTGAAAGCATCCTGTCCTGGTTCTCCTCCAATATAAAAAATGAAACCTATATACTCGGTGATACCAACATCAACTGGAATACTATTAACTCTGAAGCCCCATCCCACACAATCAACCTGTACAACTTCTCCCAACTAATACAATCTCCAACCAGACCAAATAAAGATGGTACATCTGGTACCATCATTGACTGGATCCTAACAACTCACCCAAACCTTATCACCAAAGCTGGAACATTACCTGATCCTCTCAGTGATCACCTACCAGCCTTTGTTGACCATCTCCCATCTCCACTGCATAAACACCACTACATCCAAACCCGCAACCTCTCCTCTTTCAACCCTCTAACTTTCTCCAAATGCTCAAAGCATACTGACTGGTCCCCTCTAAAAACCCTTCTTCTAGATGATGCTGTTTCCTACTTTAACCACTCATTCCTAACCCTTATCGATTAGCAACCCCCCCACCCCCATGAACCAAATGCATCAAAACCAATCCCTGCCCATGGTTATCAAAATATACTAAACTAGCCTTGCACCAAAGGGGCAAAAAATGGAAACAATATCAAAAACATAAAAGCCCTAACACCCTCCTAGAGTATAAGCAACTATGAAACTCTGCAAAAAAAAACTAATAATTAAAGACTGCAAAGCCTACTACTCCAAATTCCAGTCCTTGCACTCAACAACTCCAAAAAAATTCTGGGACTCCATCTCATCCATGCTGCACCCTGGCAACTAAGAAAACCCCTGCCCAGACCCCAACCACTCCAACCTTGAAACAGCCAGCCAGTTCAACTCAATCTTCATAGACTGCATAGCTGAACTATCAGCCTCATTCTTACCCCCCTCCTCCACCACCACCCCCTCCTGCCCCAACCACCACCCCAGTAATCAACTTTCCTCCACATCCTTGTGCTTCAAACCCACCTCCACAAGCACTAAAACTCAAACCCTGTCGTAATGCACCCAACAACCTTCCACCTACTTTCCTCAAACAACCTGCAGACAGCATTGCCTATCCCATCTCTATTCGTATAAATAGAGCCATACAAGAATCACACGTCCCTTCTATCTGGCGCCATGCTTACATCATCCCCCTCCACAAAGGTGGCAAAAATACTGATATCACCAACTTCAGGCCTATTACCATCCTTTCCCCTCTTTCTAAAATACTAGAGAAAACAATACAACCACAACTCATGGCACACCTAACACTAAACAATCTCCTCTCCCCTACCCAACACGGTTTCTACCCTGGCCACAGCAACATGACTGCCTTCTTTCCTTTCTTGAAACCATAAACCTCGAATGCAACTCTGGCAAGTTCATATCACCACTATTCCTAGATCTGTCAAAGGCCTTTGACACCATCTCACACACAGATAGCCCAACTCTCCACCCTACACCTCTCTCCCACCACCATCGCCTGGTTTTCCAGCTACTTATCCAACTGCCAACAAGCTGTCCAATGGAAGCCTTCAACCTCCCCTTCATTCTCACATGCACAGGTGTCCCACAAGGTTCAGTTCTTGGACCTCTTCTCTTCAACCTATTCATTAACAACTTTCACCAATCCATCCCAGACTCATCTATCATCCAATATGCAGATGACTCAACAATCACCTGCTTAGCTTTCTCCTCCTCCGAGCTCATAGCAAAAACCCAACTAGCCTTCTCCAAAACAGAAACCTGGATGCAGTCTAACCATCTGGCACTAAATGCAAATAAAACCAAACTAATGTTTTTTCCCCTACCAAAAACTCCATTGACAAATCCACATTCATTCACCATGCAAAGCCAAAACAACACCCTCCTTTAAATCATTCCCAACACCAAGCTTCTTGACATCATTATTGATGAAGAACTAAAATTTGACACCCACATCTGCTCCGCAATCAAGAAAACCCACCAAAAGTTAGGTTTCCACTACAGGCACAAACACTTCCTAAGACCCTCTACCCATCAAATTCTTGCATCCACCTTCCTACTCCCATCCCTTATGTATGGTGCCCCTCTTTTCACCAATCTCCATCTTGGCCTTCAGTCCAAACTTGAATCCTGCTATCACAAGATCTCCAAATTTGCAACTAATTCAAAAAAGTCATCCCATCACTGCCACTCCCTCCTCACCTTCAACTGGGTTGAACTACCCAACTACCTCACTTACCTACAAT
This sequence comes from Protopterus annectens, assembly GCF_019279795.1. NCBI lineage: Eukaryota > Metazoa > Chordata > Ceratodontiformes > Protopteridae > Protopterus > Protopterus annectens. The sequence continues at coordinate 586,864,813 of NC_056728.1, forward strand.
TCCCCATTTCCCACAAACTCATCTTTAAACCTGTCAACTACCCAGCTCTTGCTACCTCCTTAAAACCTTACATTCCCAACCGCTCACTCAGATACAAAAAACAAAATCTCCTTCAGGTCCACAAACCTGCACGACCTCCTGGCCATTTACTGCTGTCCCACTCCTTAGCTAAACAGTGGAACTCTCTCCCCACACACCTACGCAACCTACCTAACCATACACATTTCAAATCTCAGCTATTCTCTCATCTTTCTTCCAAATGGGAATGCCCTTGCCACACTCCAACTTAATCCCCCATTCCACCTTGAACTGATTCATCCAGCTATCTCTACTTACTTCATCCCACCAAAAAAATCCCTCCCTTACCAAAAACTAATTTTCTCTCCAATATCTATTGGGCTATACTCTCCAATCTCAATTATACTATTTCCCTCTAAATGCATAATATTTTCCTAACCTACTAATGGCTAGTAGCTATATATTGTGAAATGTTAAACCTACAACCGAGTTTATAAAAAATATTCACTTTATGTAAATGTTGAAATTTCTGTATTGAATTATGTCTTTTCATTTTTTGTGACAAGCCAATTGCAAATATCATGGAGCTTATCTGTAAATGTTTAATTAGCTGTATGAACTATGTCCTTTTGTAACATGTGAAATGTAACTTGCAATTATTGTGTAGCTTTTCTCCCCAGGCCTCCACTGAAAACGGGCTCTTCCTGGCCCAGTGGACTTCCCCGGTCATCAAACTTAAATAAAATAAATTTAAAAAAATGTCAGCGTATAGACTGACAGGGAAGGGCTCATAGTTAAAAATAAGCAAAGGTGTATAAACTGAGGAAGAGCTGGGTGTCTACATACTGGTGTGAAAAGGAAACAGGAACTTGAACAGAGCCTTAAACTTCTCCCTGCTATACCAAAGCAATGAACCAGTCAGAAACAGAAGCAGGACAACTGTTAATGAAGTAAAAAGGAAATACCAGTAACCCTGGTGAAAGAAATTTATTTTTGTGAGTTATAACTTATAGAAGATGAACTGAATGAAGGAGAGACACCTGCACCTGTGGTTACAGCTGAAGAGGTCACAGCCTCTACTTTACATGGTGACAGATGACTTGGCTGACCATCACATAAGCCGTGCCAAGTTCAAGAAGACCTAGTGGGAAGACAATACACTAAGAAGAGACAGCAGGAATATAGCAAGATTAGATAGGAAAACAATGGAACAGAACAGCCTTGCCTCGCCTCAGCCTTTCTTAACATTTTAATGTAGTCCTATTTTTAAAATGTTTTATCTTAATCAAATTTATAGATTTTTATTTTTGGACATGATAAATTTTTCAACATTTGTAAAAAATCACTAGTTAAATTTCACTAAGAAAAACAACATTTTTAAATCAAATGAGTATAGATAACCTAAAATTATGTTTTGCTATGATCATCATGTTTAGATAACATTTGTTAGTTTGAAGTTATTCCAAATTTGTTTTAAAACTGTATTAAAATTGGACAGCCTTTCCTCTGCATTGGGCCAATCCCCAGAATGAACAAATCAATCCTGGATATGACCGCCAGTGATGATGAAGGAACTACCCACTTTCAAACATTTTCTGTATTAATACAAGCCTGTTTGCACAAACAAGTTCAGGTTAAGTCCAGGTAGGACTGGAGCTCTCATCTCTACCAAGAACTTCACGAATAAAGCTATCTGACTGAAGAGTACTCTGGGAAGCATATTTCTTCTGAGAAGAAAATAGGAACAACTACACCATGGTTTAATATTTATTTTATTTTTGTTTTACAGGGTCAACTTTGCTAGAAACAAAATAAAAAAAGTATTTGTTAAGACTATTTACTATTTTTTAAAAGGCAATCTCACGTAGAAAAGAAAACAAAAAGTCTTTCTAAAGAGTATTTCTAAAGAATATTTCTAAAATGGTAATTCAACCAAGAAAAACTCAAACATTCTTTCTCAAGACTACCTTTTTTAAAGACTAGGACATGTCATAATACTAACAGAGGCTCCCTGATTTGTACATGATCCCACACAATAGCAATCTTTATTAAGGTTCAAAAATTATCATAGCCCTTTGCTTCATTTTAAAGAGGCAAAATCGTTTTTTATAAGGATGCACAATAATGGTTGGAGTATAAAGGACAGTAAAAATCCATTTTAAAAAAGTAACCTTTTCTCCATGAAAAAGTCATTTCAGAGGCCTCAGAGAAGAAAAGATTTAAATACCACAGCCTTGTTAAAGGGTAGGCACTTATGGGCCCACCTAAAGCCTTGTTACAAGATCCCATCAACTGTTTGTTTATTCCTCTGAAATCGAGGGCCAAATGTCTCCCTAACCAGGCTGGTTTAGGTAGCACTTTGCTTTAGAAATAAGGAAATATACAGTGTTTAACAACTCTGGATGAGGGGGACACCAAACAGGAGATTGCCAAAGGTGCCAGCTGAATTAGTTACATCACTGATGGCCTGTGATGTTGTTAAAAGCCAGCTAGCTACTAGCTGTACTAACTAAACTGATATATTCACAAAGTTTACCTTTAAAGCCTGAAGTTGGATTTAATGATTCAGTGGTGTGGATGTATGATCACTACTATACATCTGCTTCCCCTAAGAAGACTGGGAACACAAATGCAGTTGTTAAAGGGCTACTTTCTAATTCTTTTGACTGACCAATCTTCCCTGTTGCGAGGAGTTAAACTAGCATGACTGATCAATCATATGCTGTATAAGCTGCTAACCGGTCTAACTGGTTTCAGAAAAAAAAGTATTTCGGGAAGAATCCATAAATTACATATGAGACAAATCTCTTTAAAATATAGTGAGCAGTCAGTTGTTTATTCCTTTCTTGTTTTTTTTTTTTTTTGTTTTTTTGGCTGGAATACAGAATTAGGTTTGAATGAAAATGGAAGAGAAGATCAAACAGAACAGACTATTGTGGTTTGGGCATATGTGCAGAAAAGCAGAAGACAATCTGGTGAAAAAGATTTGAAAAAGATAGGAAGATGGCAACAGGAAATGAGAGCATCCAGCATTGAGCTGGATAAGACCTGCAACAGTCAGGCATGACTATCCAAGAAGGTAGGAGAGAAGCACTCAGTCGAGAGTACATAGGAATAAGTGGTTGACGATGATGATGTTTGAATTAAAATTTTCTGTTTTTTGACAGTCTGGTTTTTCACCAAGAGCAAAGAGTTGTACAGATTTGTGATAGCTTCTGTAGAAGTAATCCATCCTTTTGAATTAACTATGCCCTTAGATTAATTATTTAAAGTAAGACACTCAACAAGCACAGTGGATAGCTTTGCCTCCTTACAACACTTAGTTCGCCAATTCAGTTCTCAGCTGGAGTGCACTCTGCAATATCTGCAAGTCCTCCTTGGGTTTCCACAAGATGCCACAGCTTCCTCCCACAGTTTAAAGACACTTCATCATGTCATAGGTGAATTTGTGACCCTCCAAACTGTTTGAAGTCATGTATACCCTGTGCGGGGTAAGCATGTGAATCCTGCGATAGAGGGATATCCCATACTGGAGTAATTTCTCAATTTTGTGACTACTGACTGATAGGACAAGCTGTGGCTCCCCAAAGATCCTGAATTAGGTAAAGCAGATAATCACAGAATGAAAGAATGAATGAATGAATGAATGAATGAATGAATGAATGAATAAAAAAATCCCTTTGATGTAGTGCTCCTACCATGTTCCTTTACTATATTCTCATTTTGTCTGTGGTCTGTATTCATGTGAACCTTATTAAAGTCATAGCCAGCCTTAGGCATAGGCCAGAGGCCACCTAGGGTGCCACTCCAGCAGGGGCACTTTTCTAGTAATCTTGATTGCGTAGGTACTGTAGACCAGGATGGGAGCACAGGATGGGGTTGGGGGGTGCTGTGGAAACCTTTTGCCTAGGGCACCATTGACCAAAGGCTGGTCCTAATTAAAGTAATGTAAAAGTGACAAAACACAGCTTCATACATAACAGGGCTTAAGCCTATCTTGTGCCTGGAATAGATAAGTAAACCCAATGCACTTCAGTACAAGGTTCAAAACTTGGAGCATGAAGCATGATCATTTGCAGAACACAGGACATTCATGCACTAATGCAATCTAGTATAACTACAGGAAATTATTTACAACAACAGAAAATGGAGGCCAAGGGAATCAAACCCTGAAGTATAAGAAGCAGTTTAATAACTTATAGTCTTAATCCACTGTTCTGACAGAGATATAACTCCAATTCTGAATCTCTGGTACAGGAAACTGAAGCACAACTGCACCAGTGAATGCTGTCCCTCTGAAATGATTTAGTGGTACAGTGGCAAATGATTTTCTCAAACATTTATTAAGATCTGACAAAAAATATAAAATGAATAAAAGAGGTAGACTACAGGCTAAATTCAGAATCAAATTACTTAATATCCACCATCTATGCTTTGTGTATGAAAATGTACCATTTGTAGTTCTGTAAAGCATGTTAGGTGAAGCCTAAAATAGTATAGAATAACATATGCAAAGGTAATCAGTGATGTGGTACCTCAGATTCTGTAATATGGTGGGGTGGTGCAATGCAATGTGATAGCAGAATGTGGCAGAGTAAACAAGAAAGTATTAAAATCCTGAAGACTGGATGTATGCATCAGAAATAAGAATCAGAACTATGGCCATTGAACAATGGAACCAACCTACCTGTGGCATCAGCTACCCCAGGAATGACCATGCTTCTCCTAGATATCCATAAAATCCCTGTCTGATGATGCTAATTTAACACCCTATTTTAGCAGCTGAGCATAAGTACAGCCGTGCACACTGCCAAAGGCAGGCATCTCTATACTGAGTATTTAGCATGAAGACAAAGCACCATATGTTGTACCCACCACTCATAATCTGAAAAGGCTGCAAAAACATTCACTGTCTGTGTCAGGCTTCACAGTATGATCATATACACAGAGCACAACCAAACCAGTCAACAAGTGAACCAGACCAACAGCAATATGTGGAATACACAGAAGATCGACTGGCTAGTAAGGGCTAGAGGTAATCAGGCTCAAACCCTGTACCTTTAGTACAGGGTAAAAAGAGCCTATTATCCCTAGCCACCACCAGTAAAGAGCTATGATGAGAAGTAAGAACACTTTTTTTTTTTTTTTTTTTTGTGCTAAGAGTTTAGAGCTATGATAAGAAGGGTAGAGGTAAGGCTAGAGCAACAGTAATCTGGTAGATCAAGAGGAGGAGAAGCCAGAGGTACAATGGAAGCACAACAGGTACAGTATACTCAGGCAACAGCACTACATAAGCATCTTATACACAGTTATGTAGTATAACAGGGTATACGTGCATGAGACACACAGAGAAATTCATGCACAGACTGAGAAAGTTGTCATGGCATGACCATTAAAGCTACACTGAGCATTGCATCACTAGAGTACAAAGTATATCAGACATTAATATACACACAATCACTATCATGAAGGCATTGCATCAGATGGTATAGTCCTCAGCATTTAATTATGTGACATACACAAAGCACACAACATGGCCCACACACACACACACACACACACACACACACACACACACACACACACACACTGAATGGCGAACTTCACTGTGATGGATGGCATGATTCTAACACCCTCAGCAGCACTGATAGGTGTAGTCATGATGTGCAGGTGAACGCAATCCATGTACATTTATATCACCATCTGGATATCACTCATGTCTGGGACCACCATCCTAGTGAAGGCAGCTGTGTGGTGCCAGTTTGTGATGTCCCACTGCAAGGACAGTGGTGTGTACCTGCATGAGGATGATATGAATGATAGTGAACTTTCATATACCAGTGTCACATGACTAACAGAAAGATTTGCACTAGTGCCTATAACACTGCACCCAGCAGTAAATGACTTTTCACCCTGACCCATGACATGTCACACATACCCATTCCATGCCTATGCTACAAACTGAGTATATGCCATGAGCCAGGAGGCATATACCATAGATGCCATCAGCTTATTTTTCTGCATGACCTAAAGGAATTCCTGATGACATTTCTCAAAATCATCAAGCATACTATCCATGTTCTGGAGCTTACATGCCATAGCAGCCTCCTGCCTGTTCTGGTCCATCACTCTTCACTACAGCATGATGGCATATCTCAGCATCATCATTCCTGGTAACCACCATGCATATAAGGCCCTGTCTGGACCCAGTATGAGCAGCTTGGAATTCTATGATCTATCTGGACAGCCATTCAAAGAAATTTACAAAACCCTAGTGACACACATGCAGGTAAGAGTGCATGGTAGATTATGGATGGCAGTATCAACAACAGCTGACTGCAGCCTCTCAGCACTCATGCATGAAATATTTGTGTGTATGTATATAAAGTATGTGAGGGAGAAAGAAGTGGTTCTTGCAGTGATGGTGGCTGTATGTGAACCCCTCCATCATCCTCCCTGTCTCCATTGTTTGGCATAGGGTCCTACTGTGAGTAGGGCACGCTCCACAACCATCCTGCCCTCCCTACATCAAAATGGGAATGGGATTATCTGATGTGTGGCTTACCATTCAGTCTACTTTGTCAGAGGCTGCTATGCTGTGCAGGAATACTTACTGTGGCAGAGTTGCAGTTTCATCCTTAGCATATTTCAAGTCACATAACCATCCAGAAATGGCCATCAATATAGAAGGTAGTCTGAGATCCAAAACAGAGTGTAGTTATATGGTGAAGCTCATAACATAACATACCATGCATAAGTAATTAAGCTCATCACCACGTAATGTCTCTGCAATGAATATGAGTAGTTGGCACAGCGTAACAGGAAAAGACTAACCATAGCCTATGATCTGTTGAATTTGGAAGAAACATTTGTTGCTTGCTTTTGCAGTCAGAATGATCCACAGCCATATGCATCATGCTGCGAGTCTGGCACTATGGTACTTACAATATATTGCTATCTTCCTCTGATAAGGGGTTGAATTAACGTGTTTTAAGGCAAACTTTTTGCGGAGAGTCCTGCATTCTGCTGCCAGTGAAAATATCATCTGGAATATATTCAGTTTCATGGAGAGGATTGCGAGTTCATTCCCCCTGCACAGAGGGGAAAGTAGATATTAATTATGATGTGCCAATTGTACTAATGCAAGGGCACTGGGTTGCAAAGACTCTTATATAAGACTGGTGCACTAAAAAACTGCACAGGTGACCTGAGGTGTAGGATTGGGTCCAGTGAACAGAAAAACAGGTCTACCAGCAGCCACAGGTACACTGAGCAGCAGAGAAACCAGATAAAACCATTAGAATTCTAGAAAGTGTAGGTGCATATTATATATGCTACCCTGTACTGCCAATAAACTCCATATGTAGTACTACTTACTAACTGATATTGTACCCTGCAACATATGGGATGCTTTCACTACACTGAAACCATATCACCGTAATTACACAAATGTTGATATCTTCAAAGGTATGAATGGCCTTGTGGCAAGTCTGTACATTACTGTTTTATGTTTGAGTAGCTGCAACTTGCTAGGACTAGTCTCAGATGACTGCTTCACCTTTTTGTATCTAGATAAAATTTTGCTTCAGTACTCAGAAGTCTGATGTATAATATGATGACTTGTGCATTGTGTAGTGTGGGACAGTATCATTGGGACTATTTGTCCACATCTGTGTTTCTATGCAGTATTTTATATGTTGTTCTACTTCCTTATGTATCCAGTACTGTTTGGCATGCAGACATCATAATATTATTGCTTCCTTACTCTAAGGTTGTGCAACCTTGAGTCAGAATACAGTAGTAAGGGAGTAGGGGGATGCAGCCCTACATGAGAAGAGCACAGAGCTCACCCCCACCAAAAATGTTTCAGTAAAAGCTGCTTTTAGTTTTCTATATTCAGTGATCTGTCTTTCAGCCATTTGCATTTTGGTATAATAAGCTAGAACTATTGGTGTGTTATGTACTACAAAAGAAAGCTCATAGAAAGACACACAGAATAATTATGGATTCTGGGCTGCAACTGTGACTTCTCTAACACATAAACAAATTATAGTAACTGTGACACCCCACCACTGGCCCAGTAACCAAGGAGACTCAATCCTTACCACTACCAGTGGGGGGCATACATTGGGATGATGACAAGTTCCACACACAGTATTTCCAGATGCATCTCTCTGTAGCAAGTGCAATAACCCTTATGAGAACACAGAGACCACATTCAGTCTGGGGGTGGTTTTTCCCTCTTTCTCCAGATCCCCAATAAGACTCCCCATTGCCAGTGCTATAGAGTTGAGATCTCAGCTGAGTGGCCAAGCCGAGACCTCCAGCACCCTCTCTGTCCAACCAGTGCTTTGTGTCCCTGCCCAAGTAGCTGACACACACACTCTTTGAGATTTGATTTACACACACACACACACACACACACACACACACACACACACACACACACACACACACACACACACACACACACACACACACCTGGGAAAGGCTGGCACAGATTTACTCACTCTACTACCTTTTACCCAGACTATAAGGTGGTTACTGCCAAAGACACACCAAAGCCAGCTACTCTAAGGCTCTTACAAGGGTATCCAATTATCTTCTTCTGTCTTTCGGCTTTTCCCGGTTAGGGGTCGCCACAGCAGAACTCCGGTCCGCTAATGATTGGCAGTAGATTTTTACATGCTGGCTTGCTGGGCCTAACGCACAACCTTCAGCCAAGGAACACCCTCCATGCATGTCGACACACAGAAGATGCTCTGAGAATCGAAGTGCAATGTCTAACTGTGAGGCGACAATGCTACCGCAGCACCACCACCACAGTACAAGGGTATCCAATTATACTGAGTGAAATTAATACTAATACAAATGGTAGTTTTTGACTAATGAAAAAAAATCGCTTTCATACCAAATAAATATTTCATCAGGTTTGTGTGCAAAAAACATATCATAATATTCATGAGCATGTGTGCAAATCTACAAGTGAACACCTAAACAGGCTAAAAACCATAACTATAACTACTAAGGTGGAAATGGAGTGAAAAATGTTAAACATAAAACATTAAGGCCCTGGGGATCTGTTCAAGTGTGGCATCTAAGAAAGCACTTAGTCTGAATGAGTAAAAGTATCAGAAAACAGCACCAATGCAGTTATTTTCACTGTAAATTATTTACAATGTTTTATATTTGTTTATAACAATATCACCATGTATAATATTAGTGTGTAATGTCAGCATTAATCAGTCCCATATCAGACTTTTAATAGTCTTTTAAACAGTGGGGTCGTTTTCTGACTTCTAGTATGCTTTTTTATGAGACAATAATAATTAAGCCCTGGTTTTCAAAAAGAGTTCAGGTTCAGCTGCCACAGTAGTTCACGTTTCTCTAAAAGATTAGGGATGTCTCCTTCCAGTTCCAAAAGGTCCACACGACCAATAATTTGAAATTTAAAGCCAGTGTGTCTTTTGTGAAGTTGCAGGTGCCAAGCTAGTGCATTATTCTTGCACTTAGCTCTAATTTCAGGAAAACTGGCCAGAAATCCTTCAAATCTACTGAGCTTCACAATCATCGCAGGTTGCCCTGTAAACCACCTGCATTGAGTTACAGTCACCTGCTGCCACAGATTTTTATTTTTCCTGACTAATTTAGCTACATCATCTGATACAATTCTTTGCTATAGTGCATTTCATAATGTTATCACCCCAAGAAGTGCCTTTCATTTTTTACTTGAAATGACCCTTACCTATCCTGTATTTGAGATACTTCCTGTATCTCTTCTACTCAGGCAAAAAAACATAAACTTCCTTTCATAATCTTACATGTCCAGTTTCCACCTCTGCTCATCCTTTTTTGCCCACAGGATACAGAACTGAAAAGCCTCTAGCCTACTCTTAGCACTCCAACCTTCAATCACCGCCTTCATACTGTCCAGAAATAATGATATATCCCTCAAGCATGTCTTCAAGAACTGCACGCATTAACTGAAATGTGGCCTTACAAAAGTTCTGTGCAAATGAGTGGTCACTGTCTTGTCCCTAGTGCTGATGTCCTTCTAGTAAATCACGCCATCTCGTTTGCCCTAATTACTGATTTACAACCCTGAACATGAGGTTCATTCTGAGAGCAGCAATCCCCCTGAATGTGATAAGAGAATGAGAACAGCTGAAGTTTTTTGAGTCTGTCCATGTAGGACATGTGTTTAAGGCCTAGGATCTTTTTTGTGAGGTACTTTTTTGGCCTGTCCAGCTGTTGTAGTTGTCTGGTCAGGTAGATGCCAAATGGGGCATTATAGTCGATGACTGGTCTAATGAGGGATGAGTAGAGAGGGACGACGACCTCTTTCTACCTGGATGTGAAACCTTTGGTTATAAGATGTGCCATGTAAAAGGATTTTCTGAACACAGTGGCAATGTGGTGGCTGAAGGTGAGGTGGCTGTTTACCTGGGTCCCCAGATTTCTTATGGCCCCTTCACTGTTGGCTCCCATCAATGTGGTAACTCATGGGAACTGAGTTTTTTCCAAAGGAGATGATAACACATTTTTTGGCATTAAGCTTCAGGCCATGGTTCCAGCACCAGTCATTGGTCTCAGAGAGGCCCTTTTGTAGGATGTCTGCATCAGCTGGGGAGTTGATGATTACTCCTAGATTGCAGTCATCAGTGAACTTGGTCAGCCAGAGTCCTTCTGTGTTGCCCTGGACTTCTGAGAAGTAGATGCCAAACAGGAGAAGGCCCAGGACTGAGCCCTGTGAGGCTCCACTCGTGACTGGTCGACAGTCTGACTTGAAATCCACAACTTTCACTCTGTGAGTCCAATCTGTGAGCCAATTTACAACCCACCTAGTGAGGTAAGGATTGATGCCTAGTTTGGTAAGTTTATCAATGATACCTGAGTGGGGAATGGTATCAAAGGCCTTGGGCAGGTTGAGGTAGGCTGTATGCACTGCCTTACCCTCATCCACAGCCTTGGTGACTGCCTCGAAGAAGTCAGCCAGGTTCAGCAGGCAGGATCTCCCCTTGACAAAGCCAAACTGCGTGGGGTGAAGAGTTTTAGAGTGTGCCTATATCTTTGTTAAGCAGGTCTGTGATGATGCGCTCCATAGCTTTGCATACCAGACTCATCAGGCTAATACGGCGATAGATCTCAGGGTCTGTAGTTGTTCCCACTTTATGGAACGGGATGACTGTAGCAGTGTACCATTCATTGAGGACATAGCCTGAGGTAAAACTGTGACTGAACAGGGCACACAGATGTGGCGCCAGTTCATTTTGTAGCTCATGTAGGACACAGCCAGGGATATTATCAGTTGGCTTTGGAAAATGCAGCTTTTACCTGTGCTGCAGAAATGGTGGGTATCAGGCTTTCTTCTTGTATTGTGATAGGGCCTTTGGGGGGGGGCAAAGTTGGCACTGAATCTGTCGGCCAGTATGTTGGCTATATCTTTTGGCTCAGTATAGGAGGTGCCATTGTGCAATAACTCAGAGCAAATCTGGGTATTGCCTTTGAGGTTTTTGATATAGCTATAGGCGGCTTTGTGGTTGTTTTTGGTGTCAGCTGTAATTCTCCCTTCAGAGCTGGCTTTAGAGGATTTGATAACGGATTTCAGCTTTCTGTTGAAACTGATAAGGGAGGTTTTCCAGTCTTGTGACTTCATTTTTTTCTGCAACAGTTTCTTCCTTCTGTTGTAGAGTTTATTGATGGCTGGGGACCACCAGATTGGCTTCCTTTTTTGGAGGAGAGTGTCTTAGTTCTATTTAGTATGGCAAGGTCCATGCATTTGTGTACATGCTCATACAGTGCATTAGTGTATGATTCGGCAGTCATACAGCTATTTTCCATTGGCATGGGTGCTGAGAAGTTAGCCATTTCTGTTTTTAGGAGCCCAAAGTCAGCTTTAGAGAAGTTTTTTAGGGTGGTCATCTTAGTGGGGGGTGTAGGTGAGATGGAGATTTCCATGGTGATCAGTTTGTGGTCAGATTTAACCAGGGAGGAATTGACTATAGCTCTGGAAAAAAGCTCTCCCATGTTGGTGATAACTAGGTCAAAAATGTTGCTTCCTCTAGTGGGGGTCAGAATAAGCTGGTCCAGGGCATTGGAACTGATAAATTCCAGAAAGCGTTGGGCCTGTACATTGGTACTTGAATAGCTTTCCCAATTGATGGAGAGGTAGTTGAAGTCACCCAGTATGAGAGTATTGGGCTGGACATTGATAGATTCCAGGGTGCTTAGGAAGTTGGAGTAAGAGTCTAGGGACAGGTTTGGGGTTCTGTAGCAGGCTATGACTTGTATCGCCATCTTACCCAGTGTTTGTTTTACCTGAAGTATCTCAGATGCATTATGCTCAGCTACCAGTCTAGAGGTATGCGTATCCTTTAAGAATATGGAGACACCACCGCCTTTGGAGCTTCCGGTTGTATTCTGGGGCCGAAAGGTATGGAATGAGTTGTAGTCTGGGAGCACAGGGGTGCCTTCTGCCTCTTTAAACCAGGTCTCCATTATAGCACAGATGACGGCATTCCCCATTTTGAGGAGAGCTTCGAGTGAGTGCATCTTGAGACTTAGACTTCTAGCATTGAATACCATGACCCTCAGATTGCATTTGGCTTTAGCTGTAACAGTGGAATTTTGGTCTTTAGAACACTGCCTAAAAAGGCACTATAGTGGTGTCAAGAGCCTTAACCAGTACCGACAATCCCAGGGGTGACAGATGCAGGCAGTCTCTGTCAAAGCATCCATGTCTGTCGATCATGTTCTTCCAGGTATACAGATACTGGATCCCTTTAGAATGACACCAGAAACTTGGCCAATTGTTGAAGTCAATCATTTTCTGCTCATACTGTGGTATCATTCTGGGTGATGGTAGAATACTGCTCAGGTGTAGGGTTATATCTGCCTCGGTCACATAATCCAAGAGTTCCATCACATCTCTTTTCATGTAGTCCAGGGAGGTACGTCTTGGGTCATTCACATCCACATGGACAATGATTGAGTAATATTTGTACTTGTTATGGAGTGACCTGAGTGCATGTGTTATGTGGTGGATCCTGACACCTGATAGACAACTGACTGTCACCTTCTCCTTGTTCATCCTAGTGAGTGGGACATCAGTGTGCCTCACAATTGAGTCTCCTATGATTATTACAAAGGGCAAAGTGTTTTGCCTTAAGGGCTTGGGTTGAGGGGTGCACGGTGGTTGTGAGCTATGTGTTCTGGAGTTGGTATTGTGTTGTGATGGTCAAGTGTGTTTCTGTCTTGAGAGGTCTCTGTTTTTTGAGTAAATTTTTATTGAGAGCCTCCATGAAGGTGGGTGTATGGTTTGTGTTTCTATGTGCGGCTTCTGATGGTTGGTGCTTTGTAGGGCTGTATGTTCTATGTAGTGAGTTTCAGATGTTGACCTTCTCTTAACCAGCTAGTCCGGTCTTGGTTGGAGCATGCACTGATTCCAGTTTGGTGATATAAGTGCATCTCTCACAGATATGAGTGTTGGGAGGGAAGAGGAGAGGGTTGTCTGTGTACATTAGACAATTTCCACACTGTCTCAGAATGCCCAAGTGCACCAGAGTAGCAGGAGAAAGCACAGGAAATTATCCTACAATCATACCAGGAGGGGTGGACATGACTAGCAAGTACTGGTGGTGTTACTGTGTAGGAACAGCTAGTGCTGATAGCACCTATGTGTGCTACAATAAATGCTATAAAAGCCTGTTAAAATACTAGCCGATTACACTAACTGAACTGCAAGAAGTAAAAGAATAAGCATGTTCTTAGGGGAAAATTGAAGAGCAGGCTTTTGGCACCAGTAATAGTTTACCTCATCTGAGCACCACAGCACAGTGCTCATACATGGGCTTTTAAACCAGAAAGTTGAAAGGGATGGAGAAAATGCCCAAACAGCCAATATACTACAATTTCTGGACCAGAAACCACTCCTCTTGTGGTAGATTGGCTACCTAGTGCCTACCACTCCCACTGATAAACTAGAAGGCTTCCCTCCAACACAGAATGGTCTGGAGGGCTCAGAAACTTACAAAACAGTCCTGGACACAGCAAATCTGTATCTGGACTAGACTAGTTACAGGAAAGGCGGGAAACAAACTTATTTATTTTATTTATTTATTTATTTATTTTACATTTGTTGACCGGGATAGTCCGACTGGATGCATGTCCATTTTCAGCGGAGGCCCGGGGAGAAAAGCTCCAAGGGTAAGCAGATACAGCATTACATAATACCAGCATTACATATTACAAACAGACTATTTACAGAGATTACGTAAGTAAGCAAGTTAAACAAGTTCCACAGGTTACAGATAGTCCTGAGCACAAGTCAGGATTAAATTAAATTACACAGTAAACTGGTTAACAGATTTTTACACATTCTAGAGAGAGTTAGCCAGGCTTGATACATTGACATAGCCAGTTAAGTGACAAATGTTGTTTGAGTCTAGTTTTAAATTGACCTAAGGTGGAAAGTAAGGTAATATCAGCTGGAAGAGAGTTCCAGGATCTACTTACAGAGTTTGCAAAGAGAGAATCACCGGCTGTGTTATTAATTTTGCTAGTCTGAATTAGTAGTTTGTTAGAGGATCGAAGCGGTCTAGGATTGTTATAGGGGGTGATAATATTTTTAAGTGCAGGAGTATTATCCGGATTATAGAGGATTTTATAGGCCATAATCAGTTGGTTATACTGGATTAGGCTAGGTAGTTCAAGCCAACCAAGCTGATTTAGATTGATGCAATGATGTGTCCTAAAAGGCAGCCCAGTGGCAAACCTGGCAATGTGGTTGTAGCAAATTGAGAGTTTGTTAAGGACAGTCTTGTTCAAATTCGAGAGTAGAGGGGATGCATACAGAAGGGTTGAAAGAAGGTGAGAGCGAGCTATGGCAATTTTAGCTGGAGGGGTTAGGAAGGCTTTTATTCTGTAAAGTGACCCTAGTTTTTATTGATGGTTTTGATAGTTTGGTTAACATGTAGGTCAAATTTGAGATTATTGTCTATGATGACACCTAATAGTTTTGTAGATGGGAGAGGGGAGATTATTGTGCCATCATTTGATTTTATGGTAAAGGTGAAAGGGGTAGACCTACGTGTTGGTGAAAATAACAGCATTTTAGTTTTTTTGGGATTTAGGATCAGACGATGTTCAGAAAGCCAGTTTTCTATTGTATTAAAGGTGGTCTGGGTAGCTGACCATAACTCTACTGAAGATGTGGCTGAGCAAATCAGAGTAGAGTCATCAGCATATTGGATACAGCTGACTTTTGGGATGACAGTATAAAGGTCGTTAATGAAGATGGAGAACAGCAAGGGCCCTGGTATTGAGCCTTGTGGTACTCCGAGAGTGTTAGGTAGAAGGTTAGAGAGTTTGTTCTGCCAGAGGACAGATTGCTGTCAACCATTTAGGTAGGATTGAAACCATTGGAGGGCTCCAGTATCTAGACAGAATGTTTGCGGTGTGTGGATTAAAAGTTGGTGATCAACCACATCGAATGCCTTGGAAAGATCCAAAAAGAGGGCTGAGGATATATAATTATTGTTGCGATTATGGTTTGTGGTGTTGGTAAAGGCTAGGAGGGCTGAAGTAGTGATGTGATGAGGACAGAAGCCATGCTGAGTGTCTGCCATAAGGCGATTTTGGATTAGGTGGTGCATGAGTTGTCTATGAATACATTTTTCCATAATCTTTGCAAGTGGAGAGAGTATAGCTATTGGCCTATAATTGGAGAATTCAGTAGAGCTGCCTCCTTTGTGAAGTGGGATTACATAGGATATTTTCCAGATGGTGGGAATTTTAGCTTCTACTATGGTTCGATTGATTAGTATTGAGATGGGGTAAGCAATAGCATCAGCTGATTTTGTAGGTACTCGGCAGGAGTTGAACAGCAGAAAGTGTAGTGGGTTTTAATTTTATGATCAAGGTGCGGATAAGTGAAGTGGCGACTGGTTGGAAGCTGAACGCAAGTAGGTTTCTAGGGGTGCTACTTTCACGACCAGGGGAGCTAGGAGGTAGTTGGCTAGTTAGGGCTTGAATTGTTTCACTAAAGAATTGGTTAAAACTATCAGAAACATCTTCAGGGTTTTATCAATAGTAGCAGCAGGGATTGGGGTTGAAGTTTGTCCAGGATGTAGTAGATTATTTAAACCTGCCCAAAACTTCTGAGGGTTATTTTGATTTACTGTCTGTAAATTACAGTAGTATTGTTTTTGTCTTGTAAAATTGATTTTTGGCTTCGTTCCTGGATTGCCTGTATTTAATGTGATCTTGAGGGTCTTTAGAAGAATGCCATAAAGCCCATGCTTTGTTTCTAAGGGTAATTTTGAGTTTAGACTCTATAGAAAGCCATGGTGCAGTTTTTGCCTTGGTTCTCTTTGAACGAATAGGTGCATGCAAATCAAGGATCTCAAGGAATTTGTTGTTAAAGTATGCTACTGCTTCCTCTAAGGGGAGGTGTTTTAGAATAGACCAATTACATGAGTTTAGTTCTTGTTAGAATTTGGCAGGGTCAAAGTTTTTATTGTTTCTAACCTTTCTAAGTAAAGGTTGTTGGGAATTAATGGTTTTGTGCTTAATTACATATGTGAGAAGGTGATCGCTTAGGCCATTAAGGAGGGTACCAGAGGTGTACAGTTGGGGTGACTGTTTATGAGTACCCAGTCAAGTATACTTTCTTTTTGGTTGGGTTTACCTATCCTGGTAGGGGTGGATATGATTTGTGTAAATGCATGCAGGTTAATATGGGTGGTTGGGGATTCTAAAGAACAGGTGCCCCAGTCTATGTTAAAGTCTCCAAGTAGTAGGGTTTCTTGGGGGTAGTGACATGATAACCAGTGCAGGATATCTTCAAATGTAGATATATTGTTACCTGGGGGAATGTACATACAGATGATATTAATGCATTTATTTTTATTAAGTTGCAATTTGGTGGCAAGAATCTCAGAGTTATTAATCTGAGGAGGTTGTATTACATCTATGGTGACATTCAACTCAAATTTATAGAGTACAGCTACCCCCCCCTTCCTCGAAGCACGATCCAGCCTGTGTATGTTGTACCCAGGTGGTAACACTTCATTGTCTTTAGTGTTAGGTTTTAACCAGGTTTCAGATAAACAGAGAATCTCAGGGGAGTGGACATCCAGAAATGCATGCAATTAATGTACCTTGTTATTAATGCTTCTAATATTGAGATGACAGACTAGGAGAGAGTTAGTTGGCCTATTAATTGTAGGTTTGTAGCTTAGATTACAAGTAGAGGGGGTATGTGTATCTGAAGTGAGTGGGCCAGGGTTGGGGTGAATATCACCACCAAGTATTAGGTTGAGTCTATACTTGGTGATGAACTTCAGGAATTTGTTTATTAGTTTGTGGTAGTGTTTGGATCTAGAGCTAATGTGCCTGGGGTTGAGATGTTGATAGATGGAACAAGATGTTGGATAGGATCTGGTACTGTAAGTATGGTTGAAGGTGGAAGGATTTACAGCTGGGGTGATAGTATGGCCTTTTGGGACCTGAAATCCCGTAAGAAACTGGTTTTCATACAAGGTAAGGAGGTATGGTGTGAACAAGAGGGGTAGTAAAGGGGAGTATACCATTATATGTGATTCAGCTAGTGAGTGAAGGAACTGTTTTACCTGGTGATGCAACACCAGAAGATAGAGTGGTGAGGTAAAGGTACTGGAAGGGTGATGAGAGAATGCCAGATGAAAGCTAATAGGTGCTATTAAATGTAGGTAGTAGAATAGGGGTGGGTGGAATTATCCCAGATGACAGCAGATAGGATCTAGAAAGTGGGGGAGTGGCTATAGTACTATAAATTTAGAGTTATTGGGGGTGGGAGGAAATTGGGGGCAGGGAGGGGAGCGAAGAGAGCCCGAGTGTAGCGAGGGCGAACGTAGCGGGGCTATTAACGTAGCGAGGCTATTGCAGTTTACAAGGTTTCCTAAGGTGTCCTAAAGCTATAAGATAAGTATTACAGTAAGAGTCAATTTACTGCAGTTACAGGGGAAGGAGGCAACCACTCAAGTAGAAACAAAGAGCCCTATGGCTGACCAATATGGTGACCTGCTTAATTACAAAGCACTGGAAGTGAAAGCTTAACAAATGCGTTTTGTGTGTAACCTACTCTGTTTAAATGTTGAGAGAAACTGATTGCAGTCCTGTAGACACCGTTTTGTAGGGAACTGTAGAGTTCAACTAGGAAAAGAGAAAAGCAGACATTCTAGGGTAAGCATGAAGACAACAACAGGCAGTTATTATATAATAATGCATTCAGAACGGTTTGGTGGGGGGGTAAAGTAGCATACTTCAGAATGAACTCAGATTTATAGCTAAGAAACCTAAGCAAGAGAGCAATGCAGTAAATAAATACTTGCCAGATTTTAAAGATATACCAGAAAAACTAAATCAATTATTCACAATAGTACAACTAGAAAATTAAAGAAAAGGATGTATGCAAGTCAGAAAACACCAAAACCAAAACTATAGACCTGCAAAGAGTGCCCACATGAAGGTTGGAAACCGAGACCACTTGTATAAATATGCACTTTATTCACAAACACCAAGATAATGCCAAAAAGCAGTAAATACGTTTTCGACCCAAAATTCAAGTTTTCTGATGAAGACTTGAATTTTGGGTCGAAAACGTATTTACTGCTTTTTGGCATTATCTTGGTGCTTGTGAATAAAGTGCATATTTATACAACTAGAAAATTGCCAGTAAAAGCACTTCAGGTATAGCTAGCCCAAATTATTCAAGTCATAAAAGCACTTCTTCAATGTGTGTGTGCAATTTAAACATTAAAAAACACATGCAGCAAGGAGGAGCTCTGATTATACACTTTCTCTAGGTACAGGTTCAGTTTAAACACAAATATTACCACAGAAATTCAGTAAAGTCACTAGCTACTTATAGAGCCTCTGAAAAACAAAATAGAGCAGTCTGTGCAGAATCAGAATTTAGCAGCAGGTCATTCAGTTACACAAAAAACAGTAAAAGATCCATACAATGAAGAAACTTACACAAAGTCACACCAGGTCAGCCAAGGGGGGAAGAGAGAGGGAAATCCTAAGCACCTAGATTTGAAAATGATGCCTGTACTGAATTGTAGCAGTTTAACCTGTTTGAGGAAAGAGGGGGGTGGGGGAAAAGAGAAGGCAGTGGGAGTGGTTACAGTTAATACCCTGATTGACTCAAGACACCACTTCAGAGATAAATTGAAATCTGCACTCAACACTGTGTTATTTGCACTCAGTACTTTAATGTTATGCACTCAGCACTGTAATTTCACTTATGTTTAGCAGGAAAGACAGACCAACAGTATACAGTTTTGGGAATATTTACAAGGGTTGCTTGTTCAAATGTCAGGCTATTGCAGTTTACAAGGTTTCCTAAGGTGTCCTAAAGCTATAAGGTAAGTATTACAGCTCTAATGTAAGAGTCAATTTACTGCAGTTACAGGGGAAGGAGGCAACCACTCAAGTAGAAACAATTTTTTTTTGCAGAAAAGCAGTTAGAACAGTAGCAAAAATACTTTAAATGCAGTGCAAGCTAGCAAACTTGAGTGTGTAGTAATATTAAGGCAAATATAGTTTAAATAAATGCAGATAAATTAAAAAATTACAAAAAACAAGTACAAAGAGCAGTAAATTATGAAAAAATCAAAATGGAAGCACTCAGAGTATCTCTTTTCTCCTTCCTCTTGCTCTTGTAGTCTGCAGGATGCCAAAACTGGATCCACAGAGCTTAAATAAGTGCAAACCCACGTAAACATGGGCTTTTAAACCAGAAAGTTGAAAGAGATGGAAAAACTGCCTAAACAGCTAATAAACTACAATTGCTGGGTCATAAACCACTCCTTTTGTGGTAGATAGGCTACCCAGTGCTTACCACTCCCACTGATAAGCTAGAAGGCTTCTCTCCAACACAGAAAGGTCTGGACGGGAGGGGCTCATAAACTTACAAAACTGTCCTGGACAAGCTTAGAACTTTTTTTTTTTTTTTTTTGCAAAAAAGCAGTTAAAATAGTAGCAAAAACACTTTAAATGCAGTACAAGCTAGCACACTTGAGTGTGTAGCAATATTAAGGCAAATGTTGTTGAAATAAATGCAGATAAGTTAAAAATGACAAAAAAAAAACAAGTGCAGAGAGCAGTAAATTATGAAAAAATCAAAGTGGAAGCAATTAGGTTTGTAGGTTCATATGTGTGTACTAGACTAATGGCCCTTGAGCCTGTACAAGCCTAGCCCATAGGATTAGCCTGGCATTGTGCCACCTGACCTTAGTTCCCAGTGCCTCTGTTGAGTAGAGCCACTGCAGTGATCCCCGGAATGAATTTGCTATTTCCCATCCACTCATCAAGATTTCTCTTGAAGAGGGCCACTGTGGTGCTCTGTTTGACATGTATGGTGGTATAAGGGTTGCCAGACATCCCTATTTGAGCAGGATTGTCCCGGGATCAACAGCCCAATCCCGAGTCCCACACTGCAGGTTTAAATCCTGGCAAAACAGCCTCTGTTTTTTTTTTATTGGCTCATATACCAGCATACAGGCCAATCAAAAATCGCTAAACACAAAGTTACTTGTGCTTAATGCGGAACATCAGGCAGTTCCGTATTAAACACAAGTAGCTCAGTTTTGTGATTTTTTGATTGGCTCGTTTACTGGCCTACGCACCAATCAAAAATGGCTAAACACATATGGAGCTACTTGTGTTTAATGCAAGTAAGCTTTGTGTTTAAAGACAGACTTTTTTTTTTTTTTTTTTTTTTTGGTCTTCACTTAGCGTGAAAGACCTTTTTTTTTTTTGTCCCTACCTGGCCAATCGGAAATCTGGCAACTCTGGGTGGTATACATGATATATATATATATATATATATATATATATATATATATATATATATATATATGGTTTACTATCATTATTTTGAAAATAAAAAAAAAAAGTGTACTTATCAGCAAAGTGTTTCACCAAAAGTACACAATTCCAAACGTTCCTAAAGTCGGAAAACAGCTGTTAATGTTGAAAATGTCGCTCACGACATTTTCGACACTTAACAGTAATCCCACCCTTCCCTTAACTCCCTAACTAACTAGGGTAAACTCACGTTTATGCAGGAGGCCCCCTGCACCCCCCCACACCCCCCCTAACATAATATTCCAACTCCGAGATCGCACTACAGTGAGGAAAGGGATGTATTTCCCTAACCGCACTGTACCGCAATCCCTTTACATGAGCGAACGTTATAATTGCGAATGCACAGTCCATTCGCAATAATACCGTTCGCTCAGGTAACCTGCCGAAATATGAAGTATTCCAACATCTGTTGTTCGAATACTTCATAGCCGTGCAATTGCATGGCAAAATTGTAATGGTAAACCTATATATATATATATATATATATATATATATATATATATATATATATATATATATATATATCTCATTCAGCAGTGAGCTGGTTTTCTTGGGCCCTTTTCAGCCATGAGCCAAACCACAAGCCACTAGGGGTAAATGCTCTCCCTCTGTCTCAGTATGTGTGTGTATGCATGACCCATACCTCTCGACCTCTTAGAGCAAGAAATCTGGACAAAGCCATAAATAAAAGTGGGACAAAGGCCCAAAAAGTGGGACAATTTTTAAGTATTGCTCTTAAAAATTTGTAAAGTTGATAGAATAACAGGTTTTGCATTAGTATGAATTTTCTGAAGGATATGAAATCTGAAACTCACAACGGTCATTATTGTCTAACTTCAGTCTTCAATGATTTTGCCACTAATTTGCAGGAAAAACATAATTTTATGAAAAATGGAGTAAAAATATGAGGCAAAAATCCTCCCATTCTGTGAAAATCTATACAGTTGAGAGGTCAAAATTAAGGGGTTGTGGCTGACCAAGTTTGCTTCAGGTCAAAACTAAGGGGTTGTGGCTGATCAAGTTTGCAGACAACTGCAAACTGAGTGCAATTATTGAATCCCTAAACAATGTTAGTATACTCCAAGAGGGTCTTACCCAGACCACCAACTCGTATCTTAGCCACAATCTCAAATTGAATGCAAAGAAATGCATCATCATTCCCTTCAGCACAAACAATGTCCCTTCACACTATCAAATCAACAATACCCTAAGTACCCACAAAGTGGTAAGGGACTTGGGTTCACAAGACCCCAACCTTAACTTCGACCACCATGTGTCTACTGTAGTAAGGAAGACTTTCTATGTAGCACACTTGATTAGTAAAGGCATCGCCTCAAGAGCAGAAGAGGTTATAACCCCTCTGTACTCGGTACTAATCCAGCCCATAATTAATTATAACACCCCATTTTGCATGTACCATACAAAGCACCTGCGACAACTGGAGAGTCCTCAGAGGTTTCTAACAAAGTAGATCAAGGGATTCCAGCACTTGTCATACACAGACCTACTAAAGTCCCTGTCACTCTACTCTGTATCATATAGACTTCTTAGGGGAGACTTATGCCTGGCTTACAGAGCAATCTCAGACCCAAACCTAATGAACTTGCTACATATCCGTAAATCAAACGGGACTAGGGCCATCCATTCCAGGGACCTAAATATGGCCTGTGACTTAAATAGGACATGCTGGAGGGACAGATTTATCTTGCAGTGACTGCTGCATCTTTGAAATAGGCTACCTATTCATGTGAAACAGAACACCTCTATGACGTTGTTCAAAAGGAACCTGGACGAGTGGAAGGGGCACCGTAAATTCTTACTGGGAATAGCACCTACAACCCCCCCTGGACATGGGCAGTCATTACTAAATGCAATCTTAGGTATTAACTAACATTTCTATGGTATTACATTGGGATGAAATAGCTAGGCTTGAAATGACCTCCAGGTCGATAGCCTGGTAATCTGCTATGATCCTATGTATATAAAATAATTTAGAGTCAACTCAACTCAAACAGAATGTTTCTGTGAGGAAAGTGGAGTAGGTGGAAAAAACACCAGCACAGGAAGAGCATGCAAACTCCACACAGACAGTTACCCTAAATCAGATCTGAACCCAACACCTTGCATCTCTGATGCAGTGAACTTACCAAAACACCACTGAGCTATCATGCTGCCAGTACATATTTTTATTATATGCTAATATTTTTCTATTGCAATACGAAGAATTCACCTTTTTTCCAAGGTTGTTCAACCTCAGAGTTAAAAGATGATTATAGGGGTGGGAACTGGGCTGGGGGAGCACCCCCAAACATGTTGAAGGTGCAGAAGGGTTGATCCCATGCAGAAAACATTTTTCAAGTATTGCAAATAGCTGACTGCATCACTGCTTGTGAATTACAGCCCATTCTACCATTCAGAACAGTAATTATGGGAACTACATACTCTTGTGAGTGCGCACAAACACACACACACACACACACACACACACACACACACACATGCACACGTGCACACGCACACATGCACACACACACACACACACACACACACACACACACGCACTTATTGGTTACTTGCTTCATCAGTAGGAATTAGACATTGCTTATAATGGGTGCTCTATATTATTCATTGATCTTGTCAAAAATGTCAGGATTTACCTTTAGTTTCAGCAAACATGTAACCTTTATTAACAACATCGGAGATCAGCATAAATACTTCAGCAGCTCACATCAAATTGCCTACAGCCTAGAAATCACAATGCATTATGGGCTAGGTCAATTATTAAACAAAGTACACCACACATTAGACTTAAAAGGGGCAATGACAATTTTATATTTGCACAATATATACAGGCATTTTAGCAGCTTTATATCAGTTACCATCTTTATGAGAAAAAGCTTATTTTTAAAAATGCAAAATATTAGGATGACCCAATCAATGCATCTCAGATTTAACACTCCGGACTGATCCTGCAAAAGAATATAGATGTTACATATAAACAAC
This sequence comes from Protopterus annectens, assembly GCF_019279795.1. Classification (NCBI taxonomy): domain Eukaryota; kingdom Metazoa; phylum Chordata; order Ceratodontiformes; family Protopteridae; genus Protopterus; species Protopterus annectens. The sequence goes on from NC_056728.1 coordinate 586,888,747, forward strand.
AGTTATATACAAAATATTACAAAATATATTGCTAGTGTTTACTTAACTGTCACAATGACTGTCACATTGCTGGAAATGTTTCACTTTATATATTCTTTTTCTGCTTCTCGATATGTGAGGAGTATTCAGATTGAAGCAGGAAGCAGATTGGGAACCTGAAGAAGGAACATATTCATTAGAACTTTTACAGTCATCAAACACAAATGAATCAGATGGCTCAGGAACATGGACAGTCATGCTGGATTTGACTGTTTAAACAGCACACAGTCTGTCACTGTGACCATTCAAATTTGAACTTCCTCCCTTGTTTCAATCATTCAGTTAACACAGGTTTGTCACTGGTACAGTTACAGATTTGGTAGACATTGATCTAGTTATTTTCAGCTCAGACTGGTTTGGCTAATTCCCTGGAACACTGATTAGGAACCAGTTGGATATGTCATCAATTTTGTCAGACTGTGGTGCCATCTTTAGTTTGTGCTACAAATGACCATAATTCACTAGCTTTCTCCACTGTTACACATCTTCTGTCCCACTTTTTCTTCCCCCTAACTTTAAGTGAACAGTTTGGCAGCAGGACACATAGTGGGCATGGAGAGTGATGTAAATCTTAAAACCTTTTATGCGAACACTCAAATTTTTGGTCATAACATTTAACTGTATGTACAGAATAACTCTTGGCTCAAGTTTTGATTCTTAACATTGGCGTATCAGATCGTAGCTGTCTTCCAAGCATTAGCCGTGAGGAGTTTACTCCAGTGACACTGTATAAAGTAGCTCAATATGCCAGGAGAGCTTTGTGAGGGTCTGCTTATCTAAATATCTTTTTGGCCCTTTATCTCATCTTTTTTCTCTCATCTTCACTATTTGATTGTGGATAGTGAAGAACTGAAGTAGGACAGGTAAAAATATTAGCAACAAAGTGCTGAAACCCACTGGAATTAAACTGTGTACATAACGAGTTCTAAAGGTAGAGTATACCTGGAGAACATTGTCTTGAATCTGTCTTTTTTTATTTAATAATGGTGCTGGTATAAGTGGTTCTCATCTTTGAGATTGTTTTTGTACAATACACATGCCGCTGTGGTATGGCGGTAGCGTTGTTACCTCACAGCAAGAGGTTCTTCCGTTTGATTCTCGGTTGGGCTTGGGAGTGCCTTCTGTGTGGAGTCTGCATGTCCTACCCACGGTTGGGTAGCGTTCAAAAGACATGCGTGCGTAAATTGGCGTGCCTTTGTTGAAGGTTGGGCATCGAGCTGGCACCTCGGCATTTCGTAAAAATATCTACTGCCAATCATTAGCGGACCGGAGTTCCGCTGTGGCGACCCCTTACCGGGAAAAGCCGAAAGACCAACAACAACAGAATTGACCCTTGAAGTAGAATGATAATGTCTTGGTAGACGCTTGGCCACTGCACTGACAGCTTAAGTATTCTTCAGTATTTGATGAGGCCTTGGTGACCTAGTGCATTTGATGTAGAACTTCTACTCATTTAGTTAAGGGTACTACAATTCTGCCTTGATATAACAAGCCATCATTTTTGTTAACTGCACTCTGGCTGTATAATACTTATGCAAAAGTTGCTTGGCTTGCATTCAACAATTTGGCTATCCATTTCACACACACTGGATAACAGCTTGCAACTGTTGATCAGTTTTATTAGTGCATTTAAGTCTTTAAAGTCTTTTACTAGTTACAGGTTTTTCCATCATTATGCTCTGCACATAGGCAGCAATGTCATCTTTCATACTGGATAATTGTTGGTCACCTACTGGATTTCTGGATTACACACCTGTGACAACTAGCTGTTTTTCAGGTGCGTGTATTGCTCGAGATTGAATCTTTTTATCTCACAACTGGTCTCTGGAACCTTAGAGGTACTTTATCTAAGTTGTATAAATTAATTATGGAAATAGTGGTTTGTGGTTAGTTCTGGAGCTAAAAGCTCCCCAGCACTAATAAATATCTGGAGAATTTCTCATATACCCACATACTTGCAAGGTACACTTTTTTGATTTGCAAATCTCTGATTGATATCAATCAGCATTCTAGAGCAATAGGTAATAGGACATAACACTTTCTCATTCATTTGGAGTAATGCTGCAGTTAGGTCCTCGCTACTTCCATCTACATTCAGAATTGTCTGTTTAGTAACATTATGGTATGTTAGCAATGAAGCTGTTAGCATTTCTTTTACTTTGTTGAATGCTTGAGCTCAAGCATTGTCGCTCGTCCTATGTTATGATTCAATACAAAAAGGCAGTGTAGTTTGTTTATATGCTTTATTCTATAGAAACATATCAGGATGGATAGCAGCAACATAAAATATAAACAAACTTGACTGACAGACTATTACATACATGCATGCTTACATCTCAACAGTTCTCTACAAAATGGCAGTCTGGCTCGCATGTGCTCAGTATATATACACATATGCAAGCCCATGGAAAGTTTCTTAAAGGTATACATACATACTGATCTACATCCTTCCTCTTTAGTGAATTGCCCACAATAAAATGACATTTGAAAAAAAGACATGCAGTTATACAGACACTGAGAAATAGACACAACGTTCATGTCCAAGTTGCCAAGTATCTGGAACATGGTCTGGAAATGCGACCTGATCTAGCGATATAGCAATTAGAACTGGTTTTAGCAACAGGGACAGTCATTGGTGAACAATCTCTTTCAGGAGTTTCAGGAATATTCTCAGGAACAGGGATATTTACTGGAATGTCTTCTGGAACTGGAAGACTGGATAACTCACTCTGAGATCTAGAGTCTTTTTCACAGGCAAGATGCTGCAATACAGGCTTGAACACCAGTACCAAATGTTTCTGATTCTGCCTAAATTCTTATTCCTTCTGATTCCACAATGTACACTCTCGGCTCTGGACATACACTTTTCACGAATCCAATCCGATCAGCACCTTTGGACGTCTGCATCCTCACTATCTCTCCTTCTTGTAATGGATTGAGCAGTTTGCTGAACTTATCATAATAAGACTTCTGGGGCAAACGGCTTTTCATGAGTTGAGCTCTCACTGCTTTGTTGTTCTTAGCACAGGGAACCAATAAATTGCTACTAATTGGTAGTGTAGTTTTGGTTTGTCTCTACAAATGTCTTTATGCAGGTGAACCAAGATGTTTACAATGAAGAACATTTCTGAGATTCAGGAGATTGAAACAAACATCACTATTGTCTCGTTTCGACTTTTCTAATAACTATTTCACACTTTGAACTGCACGCTCTGCCAAACCGTTTGACTGCAGGTACTCAGGACTACTCGTAACATGAAAAAAGTCCCAGTCTTCAGCAAATCTCTTGAACTGCTGGCTTGTAAACTGGGTACCATTGTCAGAAATAAAGTCAGTTAGTTGAATTTTTCTGTGTTTGACACTTCTATGTCAGATAGCACAATTTCAGTCCTATCCTTTATTTGTACATCTTTATTGCTGTCAAACTCAAAGTTTTCTGCCAGTTCTTATAGTTGCATTACAAATGCTTGAACACAGTCACACTTTACTTGTACACATTTGGAGAAGCATACCCTTTCACGTGTGACATTTCTTTTGTTCTTGGTTGGTGCAAAATGTTCATTGAGTTTGCTGCTGACTGACAGATATGTAACACTCTAGTCTTCTGCTAATAAAAATAAATTAAATATGTCTTCTGCCTCTCAGCTTATTCAATAGAGAAATGCATTTGCCTGGACCTTGTTTTTGTCTAATTTGTTGTCCGTGAAATCACAAAAACCTGTCTCTAAGCAGGACAGCAAAAGGGTTTTGAGAAGTCAAGTGGCTCTTGTTGGTTTAAACTTCATCATGGCAGAATTTTTTTCTACCTGAATGGACTTTGCAAGGTAAAACAGTTAGCAGTTTTCAGTAAATGTATTCAACTCTTGAGGTTTTGGCATCACTTGAGGAGATATGGTGTGGTTTTGTAACTGATTAAAGCATTTCTATTTTTGTTCATAGAGAAAATTCCAGTTCTGACACCATGTCAGAAGTTGCTTCAGATAGTTGCTCTATAATCTTCATTGGTCAAGTCAAAATATCAGGATATACTGTTAGTGTCAACAAAAGGGAACCTTTTATTAGTAACAACATTGCAGCTCAGCATAAACAATATTAACACTTCTGCATGTTGCACCCAACCGACTACAGCTTAGAAAACAAAATGCATTGTGGACAAGTTAATTCTTAAAAAGGGTACACCATACTAATCTTAAAAAAGGCAAATGACAATTTTATATATACACAATATAAAGAAGCATTTTAGCAACTATATAACACTTGTTACCACAGCATGTATTAACAGGGTAGTGCTGTGTTACTCACTGCCAAAACATAAGCAAGCAACATCTTGTTTCATACTTGTACCCCCTCTGTGAATGTTTCCTGTTTCTCCTTATCTAGCTGGGGAGTAGATTTTTTTTACATGTACATAAACTGCCTTATTTTTACATATACATAATCTGCCTTCTTTGTTGTAGAGGTATACAGTTCGCAAGAGCTAACATTAAACCAGGTGTAACTGAATTAAAACTCTTAAACATTACATCTCTTCTGTGATTTCAATGCTGCATAATCAGACAGTGTGATACTTTGCTGCATAACTAATATTGTTCATTAAAATGGACAGAATATTCATGTAGCTAGCAAAAGAAATGAACCTCACAGGTAACCCGCTCCTTGTTCCACACACATCATGACATCAAAGGCAATTTAACTGTCATAGTGTCAGATAAGGAAAATTATCTCTGCATGGAACAGATAAGTACAGGGCTTCAGTCACATGCAGGCTCTATGGTTTTTTCAGCATTAGTGCCATGTGTATATGCATATAAAGTAGGATCACTCCATTCACAACTAAATTAATGCAAGAACTTTAACAAGTTAAGATTACAATTGTGGCAGAGAATAAATGTCAAAGCCTACCTAAATAAGGCTTTATTCCATAGTGGAACTAGAATTTGACTTACACATAGTTCAAAGCTAATGGATGAATCTACAATAGGTCAGAAGAAGTTTACTTCCATCAGAAATATTGTTAAACAGATACCAAGTCAGTGTTTTGATACAACTGGATTTTTTCCACCCATCCATCAAGCAATAGTAATCAGAAACAAGTCTAAAACAAAACTGTTTTAGATTGTTTATAAGTGGCATACTAAATACTTAAAAGTAAAAAAAAGGCAGGTCGAAGTATTGTGTTTGTCCAAAGAGAGGAAATGTAAGAAAAAACAGGGTGGTTATTATTTAAAGTAAGCAAAACAGGGAAATAAGACAGAACCCACATTATCAGCTCTGTAAGTGACTGGGCAGAACAAGTAACACATGCTGAGGACTAAAAGGATAAAGATGTGTCAAGGGTACTTAGAGAAGAGGGAAGAATTCACATATTTGCTGAACTAATATTTTTATTCATTGTGCATAAAGAGGGAATGCTGCCACTTGCATATGTAAAATGGTGAATATGGCTTTAGGAAAATAGCACACTCACCTGTGATGCCAGGAGTTCAGAAAGGTTGCAGGTTGTAGGTTCACATCAGATACCTGTATTCCTGTATTCTGCTACCAATAATTAAAATGCAGAGTAACATTGGGGGAAGCTGCTTTATTTCTGAAGTACTATATTTTGGATGAAGTGTTAAACCAAAGATCTTCCTGCATTTCTGGCAGTTTAGGTGGATGTTAAAGATCTCATGGCATGTATCAAAAAAAGAGTAAGAGATATTTATTGAGATAAACCAAGTAAAAGTAGCATGTCTGAATTGCAAGTAAATAAGACATTTTCTGATGCCATGTAGTGGTTATGTGTGTGTAAATAAAACAGATACTCTGGATGTGGTCTAATCCTCATGAGTTCTACTTCAGACTGAACTGTCTGGAAGAAATGGGTACCACATGACCTAGGGCTTCTTGCAATTAGCTCATTAGTATTTAAAGATATATAGTCCATGTTCCACAAGCTATGCTAAACTGAAGAAAAACATACTCTTCTGTACAGTCAGGTACAAACAATACAATATTAACACAAGTTTCTTCTACAGTCCTTGTGACAATAGGAGGTACTGCCAGCAATGCTAGCTAGAATTTTGTAAATAATTATATGTCATTAGTGAATATCAAACTGGTTTATACAAGATACTTGTGTTACAAATGTATTAGAACTCTGTGTCATGTGTATAGCAAATTGATTTGTATAGATGTTTGTGTTGAAAAGGTATTTGCAAAGTGTTTGTATTTGAAATGTATCCACAGTGTTCCCTACTAGAGAGAGCAGAAATGTACATGCACTATTGTAACTGTTTAAAAGTATATGTTTTAACAGAGGAAAGTGGAATGTTAACCTCAGTCCAGCAAATTTTAAAATACATCTCAAGTTAGATTACTTTATGGGCTAGGCCATAAAGCTACCATCTCACGGGTTTCAATGCAGCCAGAGACATAAAGTCTGTACTAGGAAGCTTTCTGTATTGTCTTTGGGGTGAACTAATTACTACTCTGGAAGCATGGAGGTATGAAATTGTTTTATGACTTCAAGTACTTGCCACAGATCTGAGCAAAAGCCCTTGTGTGTGTATTTTTACAGGTAGGTGCTAAATCCTGCCAGCTTCCAGCAATAAGGATTTGCATGGGAGCTAGAAGTCAGATGACCAGACGTGATGTCATTCTGCAAGATATCCCAGAAGTAATATTTTAGATATTATTTTGAGAAGTCTATTAGTGAGACTGAGCATTCTGTAGTCTGTCTAGGGCCTGAAAACAAGAAGGATCATTCACCACATCATCTGCCTTGCCCTTTTAAGTAAGTTATTAGGTAATAGTATAATGCTCTTAGATTCACTCAGGAATATAGTGAAGCTTAGTTTAGATACTGTTTTTCTTTATTTGTTTGAGTCTGTCCTTCAATGTTACTTTAAACATTTCCTGTGATTTAAACTCTGATGTCACTGTGAATATATACTTAGTGTTTTCTTGTTCTTTTATTATTTATTATTAAATATATTTAAACCTTTCATTGTGGCTGATCTTTGTAGAGGTATTTAAGTTTTGAAAGTATTTGCATATTTATTTGGTGACATTCTGCAGGCCACTCCTAATAGCCTTGCTTTTGGTCAAACTACCATTTGTATTAGTAATAATATTACACAGTAAAACTGGACACCCTTTGTTAAGGGCTTTAAAGTAGCTGGCAAACGGCTCTGGTGCCAGTGATAACTACCTTATAGTCTGGGCAGAAGGGGCCATAGCTAGTAAACCTGTGCCAGCCTTTCCCAGGTGTGTGTGTGTGTGTGTGTGTGTGTGTGTGTGTGTGTGTGTGTGTGTGTGTGTGTGTGTGTGTGTGTGTGTATGTGTGTGTGTAAATCAAGTCTCCAAGAGTTTGTGTGTCAGCTACTTGGGCAGGGACATGAAGCACTGGTTGGACAGAGAGAGTGTTGAAGGACTTGACTTGGAACCCTGGCTAAGTACTCAACTCTATAGCTGTGCCCATGGTGAGTCTTACTGGGGATCTGGAGAAAGAGGGAGAAACCAGCCCCAGACTGACTGTATTCCCCATGTGATCTTAAGGGAAATTATGCTTGATGCATAGAGCTGCATCCGGAGTTACTGTGTGTGTACCTGTTATTCTCCCAGTGAACGTCCCCCACTGGTGCCAGTGGTGAGGATAGAGGCTCCCTGATTGCAGGCACATAGGTGGAGGGTTTTCACAGTCCATACACAGTTTTTAAAATCCTTCTGCATCATCCCATCTATATGATCTATATCCTCAATAGTCCATCTTGCTTCATTTAATGTGTCCTCCACTTCCTGCTACAAGTCTTTTTCATAATGGCTAAAGGCTTTGCTAACCCCTAGTGCCTTTTTTTAGGTAGAGTCCAGCTACTGGACACATCAGCATAACTAACACATCAGTCTCAAAAACGTATCACATTATGTTGGAAATTTAAACATTGAATTGCCTGATATTGAAATATTACTACATCTGGAAAGCATCCATGATTGCATAGCTACCCACATTTGGGTTAAATGTAAAACCCATGCTCCCTCTGTAACTGGGGTTTGCTTTTTTCATCTCTACAGACCAAATAATAACTGTAGTGGAGTCTCCAGATTTGTAAAGAAACATACTTCCTCCCAGCTGATCCTCAGGGGCTCTCAAACTGAATTTGTTCAACAACAAGTCAGTCTAGACAGGATTAGTTATCAACAACTGCTTGCTACAGAAAACTTTCCTTGTCCCCTGTTGATCATGTATGATTCCTCAGTGTTCAAATGAGCTCTCTATCAGCAGAAACTCCATTATTTTCAGTGACTTTAACTACCATTCAATAAACTGTGACACATATACCTCCAATGTATGATATGCCTAAATATTCCTAGAATTAATAAACAAAAACTCCCTTGACCATTTGGTTAATAAATTTGTTGGAGGACATAGCATTCTTGAACTGATTCTTACAAATATGTCTGCCTCTTACACTACTTCTCTGGTATATCCTTCCCATGTGAAGTCTGGCAAAAGCCCATATAGTAAGCCAGCTGAATTTACAGATTATCCTCAACCTAATCTATAATGAAATATCAAAATGCACTTTTGACTGCACCATCACTGACCTTGAATTCTACATCCATTTAGAAAATGTATAAAGCTAGCAGTCACTACCGGAACCAAGTTTTATAGGAAATTCAGAAACAAATCATCCTAGTGGTCCACTGCCATAAATCAACTACACAACAAAATAAATAAACTACCCTAATTATATAACAGATCCAAAAACTCCCTTTGCAAGAAATATGAAAAGCTGTACAAAAAAGTGAAAAATACTATCAGGTCCACTAAAGGAACATGGAACTTAGGCTGGTCTCTGAAGCTAAAGATAATTATGAATCCTTCTTTAGCTACAATAGAAAACTATGGAACAATAACTTACATGGACCTGAATGTATTCAAAATGATCTGCCAACATCTTTGCAAATAAATTTAGTGCCACTTTACCTCCCAGACTTCTGTCCAGAGGCTTGAAGTACCCAACTCTCTTATTCTCCCAATTATTGATAAAGATCATTTACTGAAAGTGCTAACAAAGACAAAAAAGGAACTGACAATTAGCGGGTTGTTTAATAGTGTTAAGCACGCCATTGCTGACCCACTCATTAAACTGTTTAACCTAAGCTTAGATACTGCTTTATTCCCTATTAAGTAGCACACTGTGGTCCTGATGACCCTCCATGGGAGGGGCTTAATACTCACTCAGGTTCTTACAGACTTCTTACAAGCTTCATATGGAAGCCTAAAAAATTGCAATATCAAGAATATTATTAAACTTGATCCCTAACAATTTGGCTTTGTGAAGGGTAGATCCTACCTACTGAATCTGGAACATTTCTATGAAAGGGTTACAGAGACTATAGACAGGGGGCATGTGATACAGATGGCATATTCTAAACTGATAAAGGCCTTCAACATTATTTCCCATGTTGGTATCATACAAAAGCTAAATGCATTAAAAATTCACCCATATGTGGTACAATAGAGATGAAAATGGCAGAAAGATTAAACCCACACAATGCAAGTTTTAAGCACCTGCTCTAAACATATGGAAGTGACCAGTGATGTCCTTCAGGGCTCAGTACTGGGACCTCTTCTTTCATAGCCTTTACCTCTCAGGTCTTCAAGCAGAGAGCCAAGATCTCTGGCTAACAAAGTCAGCAGGTGATTGCAAAATGGGGGTTGTTTTAAGTTACTGCCTGACATCCAAACCCTCCAGAATGAACTCGACATAATAGAATTTGCTGAACTAAAAATGGACTCAAAATAAATACTAATAAGTGTAGTATTGTCATGTTTGGTAGACAACTCTTCTCATCAACATACTCTATAAATAAGACACTTTTTCAAATCAAAAATTTAGTCAGGGACCTATAAAACTGGGTTGATAATTCCCTCTCTTTTGGCCATCAGATGACAATGGTTGTCAAGAAATCCTTATACTGATCACAGTTAATCACAAAAGGAATATCTTCAAGGTTTAAGAGGTAATTACTCTCTTAAACTCAGCATTGATTCCAAACCAAAAAGATCATATAGATAAAGTCCCTGAGCTATTAAAATAGGCTGGAAGCTCTATCCATTTATTCAGTGCCGTATAGATTTTTGAGAGCAGATTCTGTTTCATTATATATACCATTAGAGACTCAGTTGTACTGGACTTCCTCTATCTCTACAAATCCAATGTCTCCAACCAATAATTGAACCAGGAACATAAATCTTCATCAACAGATAGAACACAGTGAAGGAACATATTTCTAAGTCAGCACCTCCCAAACGTCTGAAATAAACTTCCACTAAATAATAAGTAGTGGAACCCATTGTCTATCTTTAAACATAACCTAGATGATTTGATGGTGTTTCACAAACATACTCTGAGATTGACTGGTATGGCCTTCTGGAGAAAGGAGGTGAAAACTAAGGGATGTAACTGGCAATGTGTAAATGGAAATAAGACTCAATAGCCTTAGAGTATCTCTGAAATTTATATAACATAAAAAAATAATGTAATGCATTGTTTGCAACTTATCTTCATACATCCCATAATAAATATTTTCAAGGTTTTGAAAGTTCACTTACCAACTTGCATTTTTCATTCAGGTTCTGAAAAAGCACTGTTCAATATGTCTTTTTTCAGTATAGTTTCAATCTTTTCCCACATAGGAGCTAACCTTTTATAACTCAGACATACATTATCACAGATATTTTTTATTCTACAACTTTTTACTAAGCAGTGCTCATTTTTCACATCATACAGAATTCTTCCTTTCATTAGCAGTCTTCTAAATACAACCTCCAGAAAAAAAGATATCCATTGTCTTTCAACCTTTTCTGACAGCTTCAAAATGAACAGCCAGTGCCCGTCTGTTCATTTGCCATTTCTTTGACCCTATTTCCATGACATTCCTTGTTATTCAGCTCAGATTGTAAGATCACAGTTTAAATGAGTACTATGTTCACTGCTGTGGGTACTTCTGCTCCACCATGGTTGTACAACCTTGGTGTTAGCATATATAAATAAGGGGAAAGTACCCACACTCATGGGCACAAGAGGCGTGCCCCTGCAAAACATGAAATTATTACTGTGTGGCACATTTTTTTATAGAGCTTATACTGCTGACAGTTTATGATAAATGATCTAGACATTCAGGTATTTGGGAGCAGATATTTCATATAACAAGCTCTTCTGGTAACTTCAAATGTACTAGTAAACAAAATTATCCAATTGCTCTCATTCTGGCTCAATAAAACATCCTGAAGTATATTGATACAGTGTAGGCATCTAGTGATGTATCTTTCAGAATTCAAAGACATTGGGCCGGATTTACGAAGGCTTGCACGGAGTCTAAGATTAGTGTAAGACGGCAGACAGCCAATATGTCTGCCGAGCGATCCAGCAACAGCCGGCAGGGCCGTGCATGAGAGCTTCTAAAGCTACTCTTGCATGGACAGTGTTATGGTATGGAAATTACCTCATTTGCTGCTGAAAGCTATGCAAATTAGGTAAATTTGCGATCCAGTAAACACTAACCTGTCCGTGTAAGTAGTGTTATTTGCAGAAATGTACTCCATTGGTAACAGAGTACCGTTCTGCAAATAGCTAAATGGAGCTATGACAGCTCCAAATAAAGGATGCATCTAGTTGAGGAAGCATGCCAATGGCCAAATATAAGGCCATTGGCATTTGCAAATGTTGTAAATCCTTAAAATCCATTTTTTCCCCGATCTCCAATGTTTAAGCATAGTGCAGCGTCGCGCAAATGTGCGGCGCTTTAAATAAAATGAAAAAAAAATGAAAAATAGCCAAAAATGGGTATTATCACTAAAAAGCTTGTTCTGTCATGCAGGTGAATGGCAGGCTGAAAACAACATGACCACTGAGTAGTGGTTGCTAAGGGGGGAGAAGCTCAATGTGAGAGATGTAACCAAGCATTAGTAGGCAATCCTATGCAAATGAGGATAAGGATAGTGAATCCCAATTTTCCCCAGCATGTGAGCCATGTCCCTAGAGTGTAAGTGCAGGAGTAGGGGAGTAGTAGAGTAGAAGATAGGTGACATCATGAGGGGGTATGTCTGAAAGACTGTAAGCTTATTGGAGCACAGTGGCTTGTGTTTGCCCTGAGTTGCTCAGGATTGCAAGAGGCATGTCTACAGTTGTCCTAGCTGAAAACAAGAAACCAAAGGCGTATGCTGTGGATATATCTGAAATTTCTTGCAAATGTGCACACAGCGTGTGCTCGCGTGTGCACCCGTGTGCGCTTGTTTGTGCTTGTTTGCACGGCGCTGCCCTGGGCGGAAACAGAAAGGGAAAAGGAAGGAAAAGAAGTAGTAGGAAGTTAACCAAGGAGAACTAGCAGAGCTGCCAGGTGAAATATATCAGAATCAGCCAATTACACAGGCAGTAGACTAGCCCAGCCCAGCCCAGCACTCTAAACTCTGCAAACAGCAGTCTACCCTGTTTTTTCCCAAGAAATCTGCAACACTGCAGTATACAGAGAGTGAAAACTTAAAAAGCTTAAGTCAGACAAAATGTTAGGGGCTGCTATTGCTATCATAAACCAACATGTTAAAACACGAACAAGATAAAAAAACTTCCAAAGATCACCAAATACTGGAACAGATGAAAGAAGGCACACTGAGACCACAAGTAAGGTTAAGCGCTTTTCGTTTATGTTAGATCATAAACTTCTTCAGACAATACAATAAAACACAGCCCACATTTAAATACACAGTAAAAAAAGAGAATCAACCAATCAACATCTAGAAAAGGCATTGATTCAATTCATAACAATTACAATTACAAACATAATAATTATAAACCAACATGTGCAAGATGCTGAGGGTGGTGATGTTGTGAATGCTGCTGAGCAACCCACAGTGAGGAGACGGAGAAGAGTGTACAGACCCAGGGTAACCTACCAGAGGCTACATGAGCTGGAGATAGTGGAGCACTATAGAGTGGACAGATACCTCCTGCAGCAAATTGTTGAACTGTGCCGGCCATGCCTCACACACAGAACCAACAGAGGGGTACCCATCCCAGTGGATACCAAGGTATGTGTTGGCCTACGAATACTAGCTACAGGTACCTTCCAGAGACCAACTGGTGATATGATGAGGGTTTCAGAGGCATCAGCATCCAGGGTACTGCACCAGTTCCTGGATGCCATGTCAGCACATGTCGGTGAGCACGTATATTTCCCCAATTCCCGTGAGGCATTGGCCAGCAATATGCGTCTTTTCCACCAAATAGCAGCATACCCTGAGATAGTGGGTGCAATAGACTGCATGTACATACACATCAAAGCACCACCCAGTGAGCGGGGTAGGGTCTAATCAACTGCAAGGGCTTCCCCTCAATCAACTGCCAGGTCGTGTGCAATGCCCAGGAGCATAATAATGAATGTGTGTGCTGGCTGCCCTGGAAGCTATCATGATTCCCACATCTGGCATCTGATGCAGCTATACCAGAGATTTGCCAATGGGGACATCCCTGATGGTCACCTAGTGGGGGATGCTGGATACGCACTGGAGCTGTGGCTGATGACACCCATCAGAAATGCACACACACCCGAACAAGAACTCCATAATGAGGCACACGCACAAACAAGAAACATTATTGAGCGTGTTGTTTGGGATGCTCAAGTCACAGTTCCAGTGCCTGGACACATCTGGTGGAGCCTTGCAGTACTCACCAACTACATGTACCCAAATTGTCATGGTATGTGCCATGCTACACCATATGATCCTGCAAAAACAGCTGCAGCAGGAACAGCATGGGACAGGGCCAAACAGCCCCCCACCATTGCCAAGGCCTGCACAGGCACAGCGTGACTCTGAGGAGGAACAACCTGAGCATGCCCCAGTAGGCGGAAGGAGGCGTGCCAAGTATGTCTTGACCTTGGCAAAGAGGCAACGCATAGCACATACACTGACTCAGTAGGAACCCTGGAAATGACACCTCTCTCTGACTCGCACATACAATAAAAGGGATGCCTAACTTGACACTACCTGTTTTCAAACATGTATAGGGAGTGTACTATGTGCATCCAACATAGGCAGCCCTGCAGCACCACCTGAGGCATGATTGCCCTATTTTAAGCAATATAAAGCAGTGCTAAGCACATTTTACCACTATTTAGCATATTTAAAGACAATTGCTCAGAGCTGTGCACTGTGCTAACTAGCACAATGTCGGGCAACATTGAGCAATGTTGGGCAATGTTGGGCAAAGTCGGGCAACATTGGGCAAAGTTGAGCAAAGTCAGATAAACATGCTCACACCTGCTTTACTGTTCCTTAAGCAGTCTGGTCTGCCCAGCAGGAAAATAAAAAGCAGTGACAGGGCTCGAACTCAGGATACTGTGCACTATACTCACAGTACTGAACCACTAAGCCATGATAGCATTTCACTGGCACACACACAGGTGGACAATTGCAGACTAACACTAACACAAACACAAACAAATGGTGTATCATGCCATCTGAAGAGGCATATGAGTAACTTCCCCCCAGGCCTATGCAGACAGATAACAGCAGGCCAGGCAGTGTGATGTGGGTTGGGTAGGCTATGAAGTCACAAACTAATATACGTGAAATTGGAAGCTAAGATCTGTAGTACAGTAGTATGCCTCAAGCCAGTACGATAGGCAACAGTACAGACTGAAATGGAGTACCTGATATAGCAGTGCAGGCCTAGCAAATGTGTATAAGTGTCAGGTGAACCCCTCATCCTATGTACACCCACAGTAACAATCAGGTGTGCCCCCCGGGTAGAAATGTACAACTAATAGCTGTCCCCCCTGTATGTAGAAATGTTGATAAGTCTATGCAAAGTGACTCATGGAAGCCCTGCAGGCACAGTGTGCTTCCTGTCAATGTACAACACAAAGGTGAGCCCTGAAGTAAAAAACAACTTGATTTTTCACACACATATAGTATATATGTCCATACTGGGCATGCTCACACACCTAAACAAATTTAGCAAATTTCAGTCAGCAACATACTGAAAGGTCATACTGGGCATGCTCACACACTTAAATAAACGAAGCAAATGTCAGTCAACAACATACTGAAAGGTCATACTGGGCATGCTCACACACTTAGGCCATGTCTGAGTACAGCAGTGGGCCACACATATCTGGCAGTTGCAGTTCTTACCCCAGAAACTTGTCACTATTCACCAATCCTGCCTTGCGCACACAGTTATATGAAAATAGACCCATATAATATATTGGACTCCTGTCATAATCAAACTATGTACTACAAGTAGTTAAGTTGTTCAAAGAAAGTGAAAATTCAAAGAAGATCAATAAATCTCTGATCAGTATCATCAATAAACAATGAGCACTCCTAACATTATCCAAATCATGTTCTAGCAAAAATATTGTCAAAGAGTCCATAGAGAACCATGAAGCTTTCTTTCGCTATGTCATAAATATCAATGTAAACTCATATATGTTCTGAGTCAGTGCAAACTGTAAATGAATACATGTACATGACTGACATTGCCAACATCTTGTCAGACAGGTTCATACATATTTACCCCGCTCTCACTGACAAAAGGGCCCATTATCATACCTGGAGATTGTGAACACCCAGAAATCGCATATACAATGGTTAAACAGCTCTTTCCAAATCTAAAAACACGGCGTCTATGGGATGACATGGTTTCCCTAGCTGTGTCATATGTGAACTCCAAAACAAACAGACCCTGCACCTGAACAGTCTGTTGAGACTCACCCTCTGTACAGGATATGAAACTGTTGAATGGGTTACAGCAACGTTTGGCACACTCCACAAGTGTTGGTGCACAACAGACCATGGGAACTATTGTCTTATAAGCCTATTAAGCCTGATCTGCAAGGCCATGGAGTCCATCATGATGGAATTCATAAACAGAGCTATCGGGAGCCTACAAACACCCAACCCTACCCATTTTGGTTTGGTCAGGGGCAGATCATGGTTCCCAAACCTGCTAGACTGTTTTCAAGGCAGTCACCCAGGACATACATCAATGAAATGAGCTACACATGTCCCACATAGACCTTGAAAAGCCCTTTTCCAACATCCCAGACACATGTCGTATCCACAAAATCAACAACCTGTGCATAAATATGTATGTCATCTGATGGATTGCCAACTGGGGCACAGATAGATCCCACAAGGTAAGAATTGTGGTCTCCTGTTCAAGCTGGTAACAACTGCTGTCCCCCATGGCTCAGTCCTGGGACCCCTCCTGTCTGGTGTATACTTTTCAGAAATACAGTCAAACACACAAGGGCTATGTTTAGCAAAGATTGTGGATGACTGCAAAAAAGTTGCCATAATCAATGTTTGGGACAACAGAGACATCCTTAAAAAGGGTCTCAGTCAGACATATGTGGTGTCAAAATTATGGCCTCGAGCTACAGTCATACAAATACCACATAGGTGCCAACACCCTAAATATGGAGGTGATAATAAGGGATCTATGGACACATGTGAAAGTCATCTCTACTTCCAAAAACACATTCACAAAGTGGTTAGAAAATCATGCTATGTGTTCCCACAAACTGCCAAGGTCTTTGCATGTAGGTCAAAGGAGGTTCCCTCTACTCATCAGTCATCAGACCCGTCAGAGAGTACCACAACACACTTGCGATGAATCTGACTAGGCACCTTCAGCAGCTGGAAAGACCACTGAAGTACCTCAACAAGAGGATTACTGGCCTCAAACAGTTGCCCCATGCAACAAGACTGAATTTAACTCAATCTGTACTATGTTGCATACTGTCTACTCAGGAGATCTCTGCCCAACAGACATGTCCATGTCCAATGCAGAACTGATGTACATGTGCTATCTGAAGTAAACCCAAGCTCACTGTACCACATGCTCTAGGGATATCATCATCACAACATTAAATAGAACATGTTGGAGGGATACATTACTAACTCACAGACTTCCCTTGCTTTGGAACAGGCTCCCAACCGACATTAAGCCGAGTCCCTCACTGACACTCTTCCAGAGGAGCCTTGATGAGTGTATGTGAAACTGAACTGTCACACCATGGATCACTTCATCAGCTCTACTACACAGAGGCCTAGGGAACTAACTCCATGGGTGGTGATAGCTGCACACTCTGGCCATACTAATATATGCCTTCAGGCAGATAGCCTATTACCTACCTATGTACCTATATATATATATATATATATATATATATATATATATATATATATAGGGGGAACACAGTATAATAAGCCAAAGATGGATGGGCAGAGATGTGTGTAAGAGGGTGACCATGACAAGGCACCATCCAGGCCTGTCGCACCCAGCACACATCCCAATGGCACGAAAGACATGAGGTGCACATCTCTCCCACTGTACATAACAGCCACCAGTATCTGTAAGCAATACAGTGTATGTGGTCCATGTGCCTGCTGTACAACATGACTGTACAATGAAGTACACATCTACTATCTGTAGACATGTACCTGTCACATAGGTTCATAGGTATGTAGTAGACTATCTCAACGAAGGCATATATCAGCCTATGCAAATTGTGCATCTTTCACCACACCATCGGGTAGTCTCCCAAGGCCTAGTTATAATAGTTAGTACCCTAAGCCCCTTTCTAGTGGGGCTGCTGATGTGACGCCTGGCATGAATTGTCCGTTTCCCATCCACTCATCAAGGTTCCAATTGAAGAGTGTCAGCGAGGGGCTCTGTCTGATGTACATTGGGACTCTGTTCCACAGTAAGGCAAGTGTCTGAGATGGTACTCTATCCCACCAGCATGTTGTATTCATCATTGGGATGAGGTTTATATCCCTGGAATGCGTAGGGCAACTCAATGTTGTTATCTGTAGATGGAGCATGTTCAACAGTTATGTGCTGAACATGGCTCTGTATGTTAGGCAGAGTGTGCCTCTGAATAGGCAGTATGCAACGAAGAACAGATTTAGTTTTACCAGTTTTGTTGCATAACACAACTGTTTGAGGCCAGTAATCCTCTTGGCAAGGTACCTATGCGGTCTGCATTTGACAAAGCCAAACTGGGTGTGTTCAACTGTGTGAAGGTTCCCAATCTCTGTATTGTTGACTTCCATTATAATTGGCTCCATTGCCTTGCAGAACACACTTGTCAGGCTCATAGATCATGAATGCCAAGGGTTTTTTGTGGTCCCACCCCTGTGGAGTGGGAAGAACGTTGCTGTGCAACATTCTATGGGTACATATTCTGTAGAGAGGATGTAGGGAGAGGTGTAGGTATCCTTGATGAATATGGATACATCCTCACCCTATGTGCTATGATCCAGGTTCTGATGCTGGAAGGTATGGAATGACTAGTATCCTGGTAGTGCTAGTGTGCTCTCTGGAGCCTTGAACTAGGTTTCTGTTACTGCACAGATATCAATATTCTCCATACTGAGAAGTGCCTTGAGTGTGTGTATTTGGAGGCTGAGACTTCTGGCAATGAGTAGCATTTAGCTCACTTTGTGGTTATTTGTGTTGGTTACGGGGTTTGGTTTGTCCTGAGTGACCGGTGTTCCACACCTGAAGTCAACACCTCATTGGTCCGATCTGACCATAAGCTAATTACCTTACATATCCACATTCTGCCCCCACCCCCCATTAAGGAAACCATGTTAAAAATGTCTCCAAAGCCAACTTCATGCTTCGCAAGACAGAAGTGCTGAACTGCAGGACACCCATGCAGATGGACAATACAGTTACGACTACTGAATCCTTCACAATTGTACTTTATAAGCACTTACATGACTGCATGCATTGTGCTATCCCAAACAGAACCAAGATGCTATCCTCCAAGAAAAGGAAGCCAATCTGTTGTTCCCCTACCATAAACAAACTGCACAACAGAAGGAAGAAACTGTTGCAAAAGAGGGTAAAATCCCATGAATGGAGGAGCTCCATGGTCAACATCAGTAAGAAGCTGTGATCCCTGATAAAATCCTCCGAAGCTAGTTATGAAAACAAAATTTACACTGATTCTAAAGACAACCACAAAGCATTCTATAGCTATGGTAAGGATCTCAATGGCAACACTCAGATCTGCCCTGAGTTACAGCACAATGGCACTAAATATACAGACCCAACTGATATTGCCAACATCCTGGCAGATAGGATCAGTGCTAACTTTACCCCCCCTCTCACCCCTGAAAGAGCACATCTCTATAATGGAAGACTGCAAAGTTGCTGTTATCACAGCTGCACAGGTAAAAAACACTCTCCAAAGCCAGGAACACAGCATCCATGGGACCAGATAACATCCCAGGCTGTGTTCTACACAAACTACAGAATGAACAGGCACCATACCTACGTACCATGTTCAGTCATAGCCTCACCTCAGGCTTTGTGCCTGCTGAATGGTGCACAGCGATGGTTATTCCACTACACAAGGGGGGAGCCACCACGGACCCCAGGAACTAGCGCCCCATTAGCCTGATGAGCCTGCTCTGCAAGGCCATGGAATGTATCATCATATAAAAATACATTGGTAATCTCCAAACTCTGGACCACAACCATGTTGGGTTTGTAAAAGGCAGATCATGTCTCCTAAACCTGATAGACGTCATTGAAGCAGTCACCAGAACCGTAGACAAGGGCAAGGTGGTTCACACAGCCTATGTAGATCTTGCCACGGCTTTCAACACCATCTCCCACTCTGGAATTATAGATAAACCCACTAAAGTAGATAAAAATCGCCATGAACTACAACATAGGCAGTAGTATACTTAACACTGAAAGTTTGATAAGAGACCTTGGGTCACAGGTGGACAGTGGACACACCTGTAATAATCACATCCCCTCAGTAGTCAGGAAATCCTTCTACATGGCACACCTCATCACAAAAGCTGTCTCATGCAGAATAGAAAAGGACATTGTTCCCCTCTACTCATCACTCACTAGATCCATAATAGAGTACAACACCCCTTTTGCTATGTACCTCACAAGACATCTACAACAACTGGAAAGCCTGCAGAAATACCTCACAAAGAGGATTAGCGGCCTGAAATACATGCCATACACAGACCGTCTCAAAATGCTCCAGCTGTACTCTCTCACATATCGCCTACTCAGAGGTGATCTTTGCCTAACATACAAAGCTATGTCAAACACAGAGCTGTTGGACATGCTCCACGTAAAACACCCACAATCCCTCTGATCTTCGTCCCCAAAACCCAGAGTGAAATACAAAAGGAAGGGGTGTATCCATTTACCTTATGGATACCCACACCTTCAGGTTAGTGGCACAGCATGAGGCCTTGGAGCCCATGCAAGTGCGACTAACATTGGGCAAAGCTGCTTATCAGATTGCAGCCTGCTACAGATCACCTACCTTGTCTCAGGAACCTCACTCAGTATTCCTGAGAACACTGGAAAATATAAAGGTCCTACCAAATGCCATTATATGAGGAGATTACAACTACTCAAACATTGACTGGGAGAATTACTCGTGTACAACGTCCTTTGCCCAATGCTTCCTAGAGTTTAAAAACTCAAACGCCCTGGAACAGCTGGTCACCATGCCCACTAGAGGTGACAACATACTGGACCTGATCATCACCAACATGGGGTACCAGTGTTCCACACCAGAGATAAACCCCTTGCTAGTAATATCAGACCATAAAGTAATCACACTGGACATCCACATCCCGCCCCCGCCCAGTCAAGGAAGCCACTGTGAAGAAATTTTCAAAAGCAAACCACACTTCTCAAGACCAAAGTGGAAAGTTCCAAAGCCCCCTTGCTATAGGATAATACTATACAATCTGCAGAATCATTTACAAGTGCATTCTATGAGCATCTACAGGGATGCATGGATCAAGACATCCAAAATAAAACCAAGACTCACTCTTCCAAAAAGAAGAAACCAATCTGGTGGTCATTGCCCATAAATAAGCTATACAACAGAAGGAGGAAACTAACACATGATAGAGCAAACTTCACAAAAGGAAAGGCATCACTGATCATTATTAGGAAGAAACCATGATCGCACATAAAATAATCCAAGGCCAGTTTCTAAAGACAAATTGCCAAGGAATCTAAGAATAACAACCACAAAGCCTCCATTAGCTATACCAAACATTTAGGTGGCAACTCTCAAATATGCTGTCAGCTACTGCAAAATGGCAAAAAATACACTGATGAAAAAAACCACAGGAACAGGAGCTGAGCAGCTGGAACAGTTTATTCTGGTACCTCAGCTACGAATAGCCTTCAAAGGAATAACCATTCTAGTTTCTTACATCTTTTTATCATAAAAACCTAATTGCTCATTAGACAATTAAACAATTAAACAATGTGTAACTAGCAAATTCAATCTGACAAAAAATCCAATGTTTCAAGTTTTTTCTGATGCTTTTGGATGATTTACCCTGATGCTTGTTTCTCTTTTTTAACTTGAAACATTGGATTTTTTGTCAGATTGAATTTGCTAGTTACACATTGTTTAATTTGTTTTTTTCTTAAAAAATACACTGAACCAACTGACATTGCCCACATCCTGGCGGACAAGTTCAGTGCAAACTTCACCCCCCCTCACCCCCAAAAGGGCCTGTGTCCATCCCAGAAGAATGCAGAGCCCCAAACTTCATGGACATGCAGGTAAAAACAGCCCTCTCCAAAGCTAAGAACACAGCATCAATGGGAATGGATGGTGTCCCAGGCTGCGTCTTACACCAGCCCCAAAAGGAACTACACCCTCACCTACATTCACTGTCCAGACTCAACCTTACCACAGGCTATGTACTCAAACATTGGCATACAGCAACAGTCATCCAGCTCCACAAAGGTGGTGCCACAACAGAACCTGGAAACTATTGCCCTATAGGCCTACTCAGCCTGGTCTGCAAAGCAATGGAGCAAATTATCATGGAACCCATAAACACAGATATTGGGAACCTCCAGACACTGGACTCTACCCACTTTGGCTTTGGTAAAGGCAGATCCTGCCTCCTAAACCTAGTTGATGTCTTTGAAACAGTTACCAAGGACATAAATGGAGGTGAAAGTAGTCCACACAGCCCACCTGGACCTCACTAATTCCTTTGACACCATTCCCCACTCTGGCATCATGGACAAGCTTACCAGCTTAAACATTAACCCCTATGTCACAGGATGCGTGGCCAACTGGCTCACAGATCAAACACACATGGTCAGAGTTGCGGGTGCCATGTCCGACTCTAAACCATCACAAGTGGCATCCCACAGGTCTTGGTCCTGGGACCCCACATGTTCAGTAGATACTGCTCAGAGGTACATGCAAGCACGGGAGGAGTATAGCTGACCAAGTTTGCAGATGACTGCTAACTGTGGTCCATAATCGACTCTACGGCTGACACAGACATCCTCCAGAAGGGTCTTACAGAGACAGATACCTGGTGTCAAAACAATGCCCTCAAGCAGAATGCCAACAAATGCATAGTCATCCCCTTTGGATAAAACAAAGTGCCCACAAATTACTACATAGGTGGTAATACAGTATGTACGGAGAATGTAATTATGGACCTGGGGAACCAGGTAGATAGTAAACTCTCCTTTGATGATCACATTGCCAAAGTGTTTAGAAATTCCTTCTATGTAGCCCACCTAATGTCACCTAATATAACCCACTTTGTCAAGTCTGATGATGTCACCATCCTACAAACATACCTGTGGAAAGGAGAACTCCTAATAATGTGTATAGCACATTGTGTAAATGCATACTGCTGTAGTATCATAAAGTAGCTAGGTAGGGGTTTGAATCCTGCACTTGCCAACTGTATGAGAGTGTGTGTCCCTTTGGAGAGAAGCAACCTTTTTGAAGACTACTGAAACACCTTAAAAGTGATATACTCATCTTTGTCAAGTCTGATGACGTCACCATCCTACAAATATACCTGTGGAAAGGGGGAGCTCCCAGTAATGAGTATAGTGCATCGTGTAAGTGTATATTGCTCTAGTATCATAAAGTAGTTAGGTAGGGGTTTGAATCCTGCACTTGCCAACTGTATAAAAGTGTGTGCGTATGTCTCCTTGGAGAAAAGCAACCTTTTTGAAGACTACTGAAACACCTTAAAAGTGGTATACTCATCTTTGTCAAGTCTGATGATGTCACCATCCTACAAATATACCTGTGGAAAGGGAAACATCCAGTAATGTATATAGCGTGTTGCGTAAATACGTACTGCTCTAGTATTGTTAAGTAGGGGTTTGAATCCTACACTTGCCAACCGTGTGTGTGTCTCCTTGGAGAAGAGCAATCTTTTTGGAGACTACTAAAACACCTTAAAAGTGGTATACTCATCTTTGTCAAGTCTGATGATGTCACCATCCTACAAATATACCTGTAGAAAAGAGAAATCCCAATAATGTGTATAGTGTGTCGTGTAAATGCATACTGCTATAACATCATAAAGTAGTTCGATAGGGGTTTAAATCCTGCATTTGCCAAGTGTGTGTTTCCCTGGAAAGGAGCAATATTTTTGGAGAATACTAAAACACCTTAAAAGTGGTATACTCATCTTTGTCAAGTCTGATGATGTCACCATCTTACAAATATACCTGTAGAAAAGAGAAATCCCAATAATGTGTATAGTGTGTCGTGTAAATGCATACTGCTGTAACATCATAAAAATAGTTAGATAGGGGTTTAAATCCTGCATTTGCCAAGTGTGTGTTTCCCTGGAAAGGAGCAATATTTTTGGAGACTACTAAAACACCTTAAAAGTGGTATACTCATCTTTGTCAAGTCTGATGATGTCACCATCCTACAAATATACCTGTGGAAAGGGAAACATCCAGTAATGTATATGCTCTAGTATTGTTAAGTAGGGGTTTGAATCCTACACTTGCCAACCGTGTGTGTGTCTCCTTGGAGAGGAGCAATCTTTTTGGAGACTACTAAAACACCTTAAAAGTGGTATACTCATCTTTGTCAAGTCTGATGATGTCACCATCCTACAAATATACCTGTAGAAAAGAGAAATCCCAATAATGTGTATAGTGTGTCGTGTAAATGCATACTGCTATAACATCATAAAGTAGTTAGATAGGGGTTTAAATCCTGCATTTGCCAAGTGTGTGTTTCCCTGGAAAGGAGCAATATTTTTGGAGACTACTAAAACACCTTAAAAGTGGTATACTCATCTTTGTCAAGTCTGATGATGTCACCATCTTACAAATATACCTGTAGAAAAGAGAAATCCCAATAATGTGTATAGTGTGTCGTGTAAATGCATACTGCTGTAACATCATAAAAATAGTTAGATAGGGGTTTAAATCCTGCATTTGCCAAGTGTGTGTTTCCCTGGAAAGGAGCAATATTTTTGGAGACTACTAAAACACCTTAAAAGTGGTATACTCATCTTTGTCAAATCTGATGATGTCACCATCCTACAAATATACCTGTGGAAAGGAGAATTCCCAGTAATGTGTACGGTGCATTGTGTAAATGTGTACTGCTGTAATATCATAAAGTAGTTAGGGAGGGGTTTGAATCCTGCACTTGGTGACTGTGTGTGACACTATTGGTCAATGCGTCATGGGTTTTGCTTTTACTACTATATGACATATAACAATAACAGTATGTGCATTACACATGTCAGGTAGCTGTGTGGCAAATACATATACATACATGTGACCTCAATTATTTCATATGTGGGAACCCTGCTTTCTCCATGAACACATCTGTTATCTTTGCCAGAGTGTGCTGCTGCTTTCCAGACCTTAGGTCACATCTGTATGCTTGTGACAAGCCTAGCCACTGCAGTGATCCCTGGCCTACGTCATCCATTTTATATACACTCATTACGGTTTCTATTGAATAGTGTGAGTAAAGGTTTATGCCTGGGGTATATTTGAAACCTGTTTAAAAGCAGCAAAGTCTGTCAAAGATGGCTATTTATTATAGGTGTGCAACAACCTTTGTGGATATGCATGCAGACCCCTTATTGCATATGTGATCCACAGAGGGATTTCCAAAACCCTTTGGAAATGTGATTATCAAAGGAGAGATGACTTAACACATGGCTCTATGTATACATCGGTACCTGTTCCACATTTTGGGGGCTACTACCTATGTGGTACTCTGGGGATACTATGTTTTGTAAAAGTGGATGACTATGCTTTATTTGGCTTATAGCTTTACAGCATGGGTTTGACACCAGGTATCTGTCTGTATGACACCCTTTTGGAGGATGTGTGTGTCATCTGGAGAATGCATTATAGCCCACAGTATGCATTGCCAAACATGGCCAGACATATCCCTACTGTGCTTGCTTGTACCTAAGAAAGCTATATGCCAAACAGGAGTGGTCCCAGGACTGAGTGCAGGTGAATACCACTTGTTACTGGCATAGAATAGTACTTGAAGGCTGCAAATGTTACTGTGTGTCCTACATCTGTGTGTCAGTTGTCAAGCCATCATCTAACAATTGTTTATGGGCAGGCTGTTGAGGTTATGTATACTACCAGAATGCAAACCAATGACAGATAGTAACAAGAGTATCATCCACAGCACAGTGTCAAACTGTGTCATACACACACGTGTACTCACGTTCCAAAATGTGTGTAGTACAATGCATACTGGCCACCAATAGAAACTATGGAGTGTTAACATTGTCTAATACAGGGCAAGTCACCCTGCCCATGTGTCCAATATGCACGTACATGCAGACAGTGCACCTCAACCATGTTCACAAATGTACACCTGCAAATCTGTGCTGCACACATCCCACACTTACTGTCCACTCTATAACACATGCTGACAAAACTACACACATCAGCCAAGTGGCACATGGGCAGACAATACACAATTGGAATAAACACTGGTGTAAACAATACTACATTGATAATTATAGCTTTAATGCATCATGCCTGCTCAGCAACACATTCAAGGATATCATTACACTTTACTGCTGACAACATGCTACACATTAAAACATTGCTATACTGTAATAAAGTCACCCTGTGCATCAGCACCATGTTAGCCTGTTCCTGCATCAATGTTACAAATGACAGGAGGTGGCTCAGGTTTCATCATATGCACAGGGTGTGTTGTTGATTTGCCAGAGGCCTACATTGAGCCATACAATCGACGTGTGTGTGTGTGTGTGTGTGTGTGTGTGTGTGTGTGTGTGTGTGTGTGTGTGTGTGTGTGTGTGTGTGTGTGTGAGGGCCAAGAGTACTGTTATGGGCCAATGTGTGCGAGTATGTGTTTGCCCTAGGTGTCTGGTTTATGTGTGTGTGTCTGCATGCACACAGTTCCACCATGTGGCTGCCATATACGGGGATTTGTGGAACAGCTACAGACTGTACCTGGCAGGCTTTACAGATCACCGTCTCTGGCCATGGATATGGGACCTGTGCCTGGCAGGGGTGCTACAGACAGTATCAGGTACTAATCCAGACTGGGTACTATCCTCAGAGGTTGACATATGTCCACTGGATCCAGGTCCCTGCTGGGACTGACCAGAGCCACGTGTACGTAGTCTTCTAGGACGGTCTATGGACAGCCCTCCCCAATATTGCTGGGGCTGGTACTGGCACTACGGGAGCGGCTATGACTTGATGGACGTCTGCCAGCTGATGATGTTGCTGGCATACTTCCACATCAACGTCTCAACCGTCCCGCACTGTCCTGGCACATGGACATGACATTGTGGAGGACATCTAATGTCTCACCCCAACATCTATCAATGACCTCAGTGTAATTACATATGGCACCTGCTAGGTCACGGATACTGTTACTTACAGAGGTGTTATGAGCCCTCTGTGCCCTTAGTCCCTGTCTGGTGTACTGCTCCATAAGTGCCTGTGCCTCCATGACAGCCTGGAACATGAGTGTGGTTGTAAGAGTTGTGGCATGTCTGCCAGGGGCATGATGACCAGCAGTGCTCTGACGAGAACCCCTGGGCATCTGCCTATGTGGTACCATTCCAGACATCTGGCTATGGCTGCTGTGTCCTGATGCATCTGGCATAGATACCACACTGTCCTGGCCAGTGCCGACTGTACACTGTCCCTCTGCTAAGGACATTGGTGATGATGGATGTACAGGCAGTATGACTGTGTGCATGGATGGGGTGGAGACTAGTGTACTGTCAATTGGTGGCCCAACAGACCCTGACAAACCTGCCTGTGCCTCAACACACCTATTCTCATTATCACTATCTGTGTCAGTGACATCAGGTTCCCTGCTGCACTGAACCAGCCCCACCTCAGCACCTGCGAGAGGAAAACAGGAAACACACTTTTCTGCGTGCAGACATGTGTGAATGTGCATACCTTCGTTGAAGGTTGTGCATCAGGGCTGGCAACTCTGCACGTAAAAATCAACTGCCAATCATTAGCGGACCGGAGTTCTACTGTGGCGACCCCTAACCGGGAAAAGCCGAAAGACACAACAACATGATGTCAGACCACATGCACACATGCACATGCACACATGCACATGCACATGCACACGCACATGTGCATGCACATGCACACATGCACACATGCACACATGCACACACACACACACACACACACACACACACACACACACACACACACACACACCACCACCAGCAATCTCAGAACATACTCAATAGCAGTTGATGGTGGGGTAAAGTATCACAAGCAAAGCAGTCATATCACACATGTCAGCATGCAGGACATGTGTTGCTCAACAGCATGCAGTGCAAGTGTAGACAGTCCTTGTTACTAACAGTATACATGGCTTTGATGCATGTGTTTTGTTGTTCGGTGATTGGCCTCCCCCTGGAACGCAATGCATACATGGACACAACATTTCTGTGCAAGGATTAAAAACTCTGTAATGTACTGTGCACCATCACTCACAGGTCTACATACCAGGACTGGATGTGTATCTGTGTGTCACATAGATATCCAATTCTGATTAGAGCCTCTGTGTCTTTAGCAAATAATTGTGGACACAGTTTTAGCTCATGCATGATGTGTATATACACAAGATCAGTGGTGCATGTATAACTGGTGGAATACCATTGGTCCACATACCCAATGTACAGTAGTTATGGTGAGTGTGGATCATATTATGGACATGCCAGTGTTATCCATGACATGGCATGCTAAAACACAACTGCAAATTTAAACATCACACATACCCAATGTGTGTTATATGACCTAGCCACTCAACAGCATCACAAGACATATATGTGTCAGTTGTGCAAATGGTGATTGGTATGCATATTGTTTACAGGTGCATATGTTTGCACACACACAGCATTGAGGTGTATAGCAATGAAAGCTACATGTAGTACTGTGGTTACAATAACTGGATGGGGTGTAGTACCATAAGCCATCATCATGAAGCATCATGTGGTCACTCAAAGCTACAAATGTGTCCCAAACCAGCACCTATCATGCTGTACCAGAACTGCACTACCATGGCTAAATTCACCATTTCACAACCAGTTGTTACATGGGTTTGTAAGGAGGCCAATAAGAAGCATTCCCTAACATGAATGTGTTGTGTGTTGCAGAGTGTTTCACTGCCCCATGATAGGCCTCTACCCCTCAGGTATATTATGTGTGCTGTGTGGATGACATTTGGGATACTGGAGTGTGACTTTACAAAGGGTTTGTGAATCCTTCATGTGTAGCATGTTAACATGTTCTGTGTATGACATAGTTGTGTATGTTATGTGCAGTTGTGTATCGACTCTGACTATCCAATGGTCACTACAGTGTAGCCACATTTGTTTGAGATGGTCTGTGTATTGCATGTGTTTGAGGCAGCTACTCACATTAGTGAGATGTGCATGGTCTCACAGCAAACATGCACAGCATGCATTATGGGTAGGTGTGTTACATGTGTACATGGCCTACACCTTAACTATGACATGCACTTTTTATTTGCAATAATAAATGTAGAACACACTCACCAGCATCTGTCCGCTGCCTTGCTGTCACACCAGAGGGGCGTACATAGATATGAGACAGTTTGTCAGTGGCGACAACTGTGGCATTGCTACTTTGGGTTTGCAATCTTACAGTAGAACAGTTTACATTCACAAGCTTAAAGATTATGTTCCAAATGATCAGTATTGCACAACTCAGTGGTGACAACTGTGGCACTGCTACTGTGGGTTTGCAATCTTACAGTAGAACAGTTTACATTCACAGGCCTAAAGATTATGTTCCAAATGATCAGTATTGCACAACAACAGGCTCCACATCTTCTAACTACACAGTACACAACTCACATATGCATGATCTACCAATAGAGGTAACAGTAGTCTACAGATATGCCATGTTACCTGCATGTTCCATGTGTTCTTGCTGGGTGGCTCCAACCTCAATCATGGTAAATGTCTGCTGCTGTTGTTGTTGGGCAGGTGCCACAAGGCTCAGGAGCAGCTCCTTCACTCTGGTGAGGAGGGGATGTTAACCCCACCACCTGTTGCAAGCTGTTGTCTCCGTACATCAGAAGCACACTGATGGACATGTCTAAGTAGATCACTGCAGTGGTGGTGTACCTGCTCATATGTCCGGTTATGCAGGCCTACCTCGTTTAGTCTCCAGACAACATCTTGCCACATTGCAGTATGCTCCTGCTGGTCTTGGCTGGTTCTGGAGAATAGTAGGCTGTAGTGCTGACTCATACAGCTGGTAAGAATCTCATCTTCAGCACTACTGTAGCTAGGATTTCTACAGTGTGCCATGATCTCTGGAAGACATAAAGAAAAGATATGTATGAGCAAGTCATATGGCACATTTAACATTATACAGTACAGATATCACTGAACTGCCATACATAGCAACCTATGGTACTGCAGTAGCGTTGTCGCCTCACAGTTAGACGTTGCCTGTTCGATTCTCAGTTAGAGCATCTTCTGTGTGGCGACATGCGTGAATGGGCGTTCCTTCGTTGAAGGTTGTGCGTTAGGCCCAGCAAGCCAGCATGTAAAACTCTACTGTCAATCATTAGCGGACCGGAGTTCCGCTGTGGCGACCCCTAACCGAGAAAAGCCGAAAGACACAAACATTAGTTTACTGAGATTAAACACTTTCACTACAGCCTATCAGTGCTCACCCCACAACTTGAAAGTGCCTGGCATGCTCTATATAATAAACCATGTTCTGCACAGCAACAAAATAAAATCACTATACAAGAGTACCTGGCAAACTGTATGCAACACAATGCACCACCAAGCCACAGCAGATATAGATCAAGCCAATGCATAAAGAAATATGTCATCCATCGCAATGTTTGTTAGGTCCAGTTACAGTATTACCATTATACCACACAACTTGTTGATGGCAAACCCATGGCCAAAATATGTGCACAATTGTGAATATAGGTGCCATACTGCTGTAGTAAACTATAAATGTTGCTAGATATGCAGTTATATGTTGCAACACACATATAACAGAGGACATGTTACAGGCATACCCACACACACATCAGACATAATTACAAGACACAAAGGTATGGCAACCCAGATAAGCTTTACGTGTGTACCATACAGTACTGTGTGTCAGTACTTACAAAACCTTAAGCTTGAGGAATGTAATCTGTGATGACTACAGGGACCACACAAAACAGTGGTTCCAAGCAATGTGGACATACATCATACTTTGCTGTTTAGGGCCAGAGCTTCAAGTAGTTCTACAGTACATACAGGATTTGGATTCAACATCAGTACCAATCAATAAGCATACATGTAGTGCCTCCAATGACACACCCCAGTTAACACCAATGGACTACATCAGACTGTATGCCAATCTTTTTCTGCCTAGCAACAGCATACACAGCTTTTGCTGGGATCAAAGCATTAAAATAAAAAAAAATCAAAACATTAGAGGGGTATATATAGCTCCAAATGCTCGATTAGCATACTAGCTTGGTACAGCAGTTGCCAATGCTAAGCTACACTTTAATATGACTATCATGCATGTGTTACTCTGTCACACCCATGTTTATATAAATGTTTGGGCTAATCCCCCAAACAGCCATTGGCCACAATACTGTACAGAACACAGATAACATGGATCAGATGTTTGACATTTAATGCTGAGCTACACATTTCACAGTTATGTCCCACTGCCCACAGGTACACACTGAATTGTCCATGGCAGTAGTTAAGCAGGGCATCTGTGCATAGATACGTACTGCTGCCACATATGAATGGTTCACATTATGTAGAGTACTCTTCAAAAACAACTACTACATGCCAGTAAATACATATCTGTTACATACTTTTCCTTTGTATGAGTTGGTATTATTTCTTTTTCTTTATCCTTTTGCTTTTCACTGTCTCTCTCTCTCTCTGTCTCTCTCTCTCTCTGTCAGTCTCTGCAATAGAGTGATTGAGTTTGTTGGCAGCAATTACAGCCTGCTTTTATAGGTATTTGCACATGTGCATGTGATGGTCTCTGCACCAATTGGTGGCCACCATTTGCTAATTGCATGAGCCTGCTGTGTGGTAATTGCAGTAATCACTGTCATAGCAACCCAATGCTATAAATTGCTAACTCAGGTAGGCGTGGCCCTTTCAGTTTTCCAAGATGGGGATCATGCTTGTTTGCTGTGGACATCGTTGTTTAAGGCAGAAGGATGGTATAATTCTTATATCTGAAGCCAGGGGTGTAGCCAGTGATTTAAATGTTGTACTCAGACCTGAATGTTGCTGCTTCCAGTACACACTTGTCAGTGTAGAATTGCACTCACCCCTCAAAATGCTAACCCAAGATACATGGGAGTATGTACTTTCTTTTCTAATTGTACAATTAACTGCCATACAAAACTAGTTATTGAGATATATTCCTTTGGCACATGAATTGTTTGTGAACTGCTATACTGTAAATATTAATTTACTCACTTCTGAACAGTTTGTGCTTTTTTAGTGTTGACATTAGCACAGGCTGCTCAAGAAAACTGGACAAATTTCAGTACTGAGTATGCCTACCTACATCCGTGGTAGACCCTGAACACACAGGTATATTCTACATTTGGGTAGAGATGCAGAAGTACAGAGAACATTATGTATTATTGTGTGAATTTTATCTTGCTGGACTTAAAGGGCAGCTGTGTACCTGTTAGTTTATCAAGGCAAGTGGTCTGTCTGCGTAGCTCCCAGCTGTGGACCTATCCACATGGTAGCCAGAGGTTAGCCTGTTATTCTTTGTCTGTGCACCACACTGATCTTTTCAGCACTGGAACAATGGCATTGTTACAGTTGGTTGCTACCAGTACATGGCTACATCCTTTGGTATTTCAGTGTTGTACTCCTACATAAGGGTATGCTTCTGGAACTCCTTCCAAAGCTATTTGCACAGTGTGTAACAGTAGAAAAGCTGATATGCCTGTGTGTTTCTGCCTCTGCCAGGCCTCTCAAACACTCAGGTACATATTTGAACAGACTCAGGGAAACGTAGGTAAAAGTGAGATACACATTTAAAATATTAGTGCCATTAAGTTGAGACTTTGAGAGAACCAGAGCATATGGATTAATACACCTTTTCTGAAGTACAAGCAGTGTCTAACTCTTACTTATTTTCATTATTCATTAAGTGTAATTCACCACCTTTCTGGCCAACGTCAGTACTTTTCAGAGGGATTCAGAGGGACACGGCTAAAATTTGTTTCAAAATCAGGAACATCCCTGAAAATTAGGCACAGTTGGGAGGTATGGCCTCTGCCCTAATCAGATATGCCAGTGTTTGTCCTGCTATGATACTGTGTGGGGGTTGTAAAGTGCTGCTGTAACATTTCCTGCTAGAATGGCTGCTTCTCTTATCACAGTCATGTAATGCAATTCCACAACAACTGCTGGTAAAGATCCACAGAACAAGTTGTGTGTTATGGCATTCCTATTTTTCTTTTACAGTCAGTCACTCTGATGCATGATATATTTATTTCAGCACCAACTTGTATATCTACCGTGGCTTAGTGGTACTTCATGCAGTGTAGTGTGTACAAGGTCCCGGGTTCGAGACTGACAGAGGTGTTTTATTTTGCTGCTGGGCAGAACAAGGGCCCTCACATACAGAGTGACTAAGGCACGTTTAAGCAGTTGTAAGCGGGTTTGTGTGGGTTTGCGTGATGCTTAGCTAAGCACACAGAAGCACACACTCGCGCAAACCCGCTAACTACTGCTTAAAAGTGCTTACTCCCATTAACCCCTGCGCTCATTTCTTTGAAAGAAAAGAAAATGGGGAGATATGAAAGTGGTGAAAAAGGGGCACAAAGAGGGTAAGACAGTAGGGAAAACAGCTAGGGATGTGCAGGATGGGTGTAGGGAAGGTCCATAGCTGCCCATTTCTTTAACAGCAACAGCTGTGCATATGCAATAAATTTGGAGGGAAATATGAAACCTTCCACCCCTGAGAGAGGGGTGAGGACAACAAAGTATGTTGTACTGCCAATTAAATTACATTTTATGTGTCCAGCGAACATGTGTGCAAAATGGGCAGCTATGTATGGGGCGTATTTTTTTTGGGAGCAGATTGCTCTTTTTTTTTTTTTCAGATGAGAGTGGAATGTGGGGTAGGGGAAGTAGGTATATTTGGGGAGGTAGGTTGGAGAGGTAAACAGACAAGACAAACAAGACGCATACAGGGGCGGAATATGACATGTGGTGGGTGAACACCATTGATGGGGAAGGATGTTTGGAAATCGCAAGCCCATGAGCCCATAGATGGCAACAGTGGAACTGAGATCCCCACCCATGGGCAGTCACCACTGCACCTTCACAGCCCAGAGGGTGGCTGTGCTGGGGGCTGCATAGGAGGGGCAGGCTCACCCGTGAGTTGCGCCACTCGTGCCTCAAGCTGGCGTAGAGGATCAGTGACAGAACGCTCGATCTCTCTACGCACCACAGCCCAGACCGTTTGGAGGGTAATAGGTGGCCCTCCTCTGCCCACGCTTGCACAGGGGGGATGAGCCCCATCCCCTGCAGCGCTTCCATCTGAAGGTGGCACAGGGCCAATGGAGGAGGAGGTCCCAGGCTGGGCACCAGACCTGCTGGTGCCAGGTGCCATTGCCAGCTGAGGTGGGACAGGTGGGTCCGTTGGGACCAGCCTTCCCATATGTTCTATGTTTTGGAGGATTTAATGAAAATATGGGTTAGTAACAGTCAACAGCATTCCCAGTTAGTTATAACAGCATGCAGAAGTATTCTCATTAACCCAAAACACCAGAGTTCCAACAGTTGAACAGCAAGCATAACACATGCATATATAGAACAACAGTGGACATTACAACAGCATGCAGGTTTAATTGATGGCAACAGCCCACCAATATTGTGGTATTTGAACAGGGCACATGCATCGAAATAAATGCAGATATTTATAAACCAATAGGACATATGTCCCAACAAATGTTTTGAGATTAGACATAACCATTGATGTGTGGAATTGCATTTTTATGCACATGCAGTAGGGTGGAAAAAGATAGCTCCATTAACAACTTATGTATCCTTCTTGTTTACACTACATTCCTATTAACTGCAGTTATATGTCCCTTACATGTATTATTACACTACCCAATTGTCCTTAAATTGTGTAAAGGGTTTTGCTAGATCTTCATCTACATGAGCTGTATCTGACATACAAACTGTCCGGGATGCAGATGTTACTGCTACATATTTTGTGAGTTGCTCAGACACACTTACTGCTGAGATGGTACACTGACAGCTCTACTTTCCTATAATTATCTAGATATGTTCAGGTGAAATTATCAGTTATATGTTAACAGCTCCCTACATTTCTGGCAGCACACTGACATTTCTGGGGAACACAATACCAAGCTACTCATGTGCCAGATTAATCTGTACATGCTGGGAATGAACCAACAGTTGAGGACTGTAAATATGCTTAAAAGTTACTGGCACTCCCTTCATCCACTTTATATGGGCCTACCAAGTGTGGGTTAACAGCACTTAATACAACAGTACTATTTCTATAATGCAAGAGTACAACAACATATCAAAGAAAATGACACAGACTAACTCCAGGAATTATACCTTTATTAAAGATTTAAAACACTTTTCTAGAGGTTCACTCATTTATTTTATATAACAGTACATGCAGAATAATTACTAACCTGCCTGGTGGTGCAGCTTTAGCAGCCTATCTGCATAGGCTTGCTGTTTCACAGCGTGGACACCTGCAGGTGTGAAGTAAATTAAGTGATATTGAGACATACCTATCCATAGTATAGACTAGAATAGCAATTCTTACATACTTAATTCCATGGCTACTCACTCAGTAGTGGGGCATTTTCCATCTCACGGGCCTCCTGGATCCACTGGTCCAGTTGATCCTCCTTGCATCTCTTCAGGTCTGTGTGGTGGTGTCTGACCTGCTCACCAGTCCGAGGGATGCCTGTGGCACTGGTGAGTTCATGAGCTAGATGGTTCCAGGCTTCTGCTTTGTATTGGGTGCCCTGGTACTGGCCCCACAGGAGTCTATCCTCATGATTATGGACAAGGAGCCAAACCATTACTTTTGACTCCTCAATGCCCCAACGTTGCGCTCGAAATCAAGAGCCATCTCCAGCACCAGCCATGCTGCCTGCAGATGGGAGTTACAACCAGTTATGGCAAGTATTCCCACCTATGGAGCTTAAATATGCCTCACTTCCCGCACTTATTTGTGATTGGCCAGTTTTGAAAAAACTCAGCTGAAGGCACACCTGCTTAGCAATGGGTAAACTTCCATTGATATGTATGTGTTGAAAGTGCATGGTTGTGAAATGCTGTCATGGCTTAGTGGTTTAGTACTGTGATTATGGTGCACAGTATCCCCGGTTTGAGTCCTGTCATTGCTTTTTATTTTACTATTGGCCAGACCGGCTAGGAGGTGTGGCTGTGTTTAGCCGACTTTGCTCAACTTTGGCCGACGTTGCTCTACGTTGCTCAATGTTGCCCAACGTTGCGCTGGTTATCACGGAGTGCAACTCCGCGCAAACATGTTCTGTTTGCACTAGTTGGCGTGATGCGCAGCTACGCGCAAAGCCATTGCACTAGTTAATGCAGTGCTCAGCTACGAGCAATTATATTTAAATATGCTTAATACTGGTAAACTTTGCCTAGCAGTGCTTCACATTGCTTAAGATACGTTACTTATGCATCCATCAGTATGCATAACCATTTCACCTTCTTTTATATATATATATATATATATATATATATATATATATATATATATATATATATATAATTCGTTCACTACTACATAGGCCATTTCAATGCTTTTTACAAAAATTTAAATGATAAATGTTAGGAATTATTTTTATATACAGATTTCCAACAGAAAATAGAAGGGGGAGTGGTGGGACTCGAACCGGGAATGCCTCCTCTTTGGGCGAAGGCTCTACCACTACGCTATCACTATTTCACTTAATTTGCATATAAGTTTCTTATTATCCTCTTCGGTGTCTAAAGTGCTAACAGTAGCTAAGCAATGGGCAAACCCACGTAAACACACACAAATACGGGCAGCTATATCGGAAATAGTAAAAAAAAAAATTTTTACATTTTATAATTGTACAGGGGTTTAGAATGTGGGGGAGTGTAGTGTTGGGTATGTACACATTTGAGCAGTCTCGCTCGTGTAAGTAGACATTTCCCGAGTGTCAGACTTGCAGGGGCATGGATTTTTGGACTGCTCGGCAGTCTGACGTTCCCCCTACACTCGTGTACGCTCCATGTTAGCCTTAGAGTTGAGGCAGCGCGCCCTCATTAATATGCACGGCACGCTGCCGTCTTACTCTTAGACTGGCTCTTCCGTGTAAGACTAATCTAGTCTTACACGGAGGATTAGTGAATCCTGGGGATTCTTCTTTTCCTTTACAATTTATATTCCATTCCTTTTTATACACATTTGCAGTATATATTTAAACCATGATAAAGCAAACGGAGTTCAGGAACAAACCAAGGCTGATAGTAATTCTCCACATAAACGATGCAGCAAGAAAAGTCAAATAAAAACCAATGTATAGCTCCAATATAAAACTTTAATAGATCACTGGCAAGCGCTTTCACCCTTCTGGGCTTCCTCAGGCCAATATCATTCTTAAAAAATGCACATCTTAAATACCATTAATTAAGTGGCATAATTTCCTGTGATACATAAATTAGATAATTTGATCTATAAAAAATGAGAATCAAAAACACATTTATGCATCTAAATTTGTGCAGACATAACATTAGATTGTCATAAAACAATTAAAAACCTGAACATTTATTTATACACTACATATTAAAAAATATAAATATATAAACATAATATAAATATATGTATATATATTTTTTAAAAAACTAATCGAGCTATATGAATTTAAACGATCTTTAATTTCCTCCCTTTTAACATGGGTCTCATAGAAGTTTTGTCATTGAGACCCATTTTTTTGTCTGCCCTGAGCCTTATAATCCACTTCACCTCACACTTTTCTGTAAAATTCCTCACATCTCCACCTCTTTGACCAGATATATTGATTTGCATTACTAAAAACTTAAACACATGGTCCTCTGAAGTTTCAATGACATGTTTGGAGACAGTATTTTTACAGGATCTAGTCCGAATATTATAAAGATGTTCTCTTATCCTGTATCTCAGTTTCCTGTCAGTTTTGCCGACATAAAATGCCAGACATAACGTGCAGTTAGCTAGATATACAACATGTTCTGAGTCACAAGTAGCTTTTATCTTAAGATCAAACTTTTGTAAGGTCAATGGATTTGTAAAAGAAGCACTAATATCTATATAATGGCAAAAATTACAGCCATTACAGGGCATAGTACAAGGACATGTAATATGTGATATAGTCGTTCTGTTATCTGAAGGATAACATAGGAGCCTGTGTAAATTCATCCTGTTCTTGTATGCAAAATGCGGTTTAACTCCAACTATATCTGTAATGCATGGGTCAACAGTTAAAATGCCCCAATGTTTAATAAAGATATTCCTAATCTTATTAACATCTTGTGTATAATACAAGGCAACTTTCATTTCAGTACATAATGGCTCTCTAGTGGATTCACTCTCAGTATTAGTTAGGGCATTCCTATCCATAAAGAATGGTGCAGCTTTATCCTTCCTTAATATATCTATCCCATTTAAACCTTCTAGCACTTCTTTTAGACGGCAGGATCTTTGGAGTAACCTACTCTGTAAATCCGCTAGTTCACCTTTAAATGCTTTATTACTGGAATTAAGTTGTGACTCGTGGCCTGTCCTTTAATTATGTTTCGGAACACAAAGTCAGGATGCATGCTATTCCTATGCAGCAATGCATTCCTATGACAGGGTTTCCTATAAACACCTGTATTAAGTAAACCATTAGTCAATCTTTCTATATAAATATCTAGGTATGGTACAGTTGTTAATGACATATTCATGGTAAACTTAAAATATGAGGTTAAGCTGTTAATTTCATTAAAGAAGATGTCCAACTCATCCCTGTCACTTGTCCAAATAAAAAAGAGGTCACCCACGAAATGGGTATAAAATATTACATTCTTCTTATAGCTATTTTTATCTCTCTCTCTCTCTCATTGGCCGAAAGATCTGACTTGCATATTCTAAGTTTGAGATGCCAATTCCCAGAATATCCCCTTTTCTCCAAGGTATGGTGGACTTAGAGTTGGTATATATAAGTTTTTTTTTTTGGGGGGGGGGTTCAGGGGAGCATTGCCCTCCCCCCCTGCAAAAAAGAAGTTTAAATGAGAAGAGAGATTTTAGAATTTTGCTTTTTTTCCTGTGTTTTTTTATTATCGGTACTTAGCATTTTAAGTGCCAACAATTCAATAGGGAACCCAAATAAGTAATCCTCCTCCTGTTTTTTCCCTTATCAGACCCATTGAATACAGTGCCCTATTTGGTATGTACAAATCCAAGCATATCGCACAACTTGAGAAGGTTTAATAACTTCTAACCAAGAAAATTAAAGGTCTTAAATCCTTCAACTATCCCAAAAAATTAGCACAACTCTCCTTACACTCATTAGCCTACCAGCTGCCGCAAGGTGAGCCATGTCTAGGTTTTCGAGCCATGAAAGAACAATCTTATTTGACCTCCTATTTCATAATGAAATCAGTGCCTCTACAAACAACAACAGAGACCTAAATCTTACACCAAAACATAAACAAGTCTCACTGAAGGGATAGGGTCCTTACACAGCATATTTCCAGCATATGGAATAAATTCCAATACAGGTTAAACAAAGTACTACTTTGGGTTATCATATAAGGCCCTGCTTTATTTGAGAGATAAGAAGTATTAAATGCTTGACAATTTTGGCAAGAATATTTAAATTTGTCTACTTACCGGTGTATATGGCTAGGCATCTTGTAGAACACTGTGGTCATCTGCCTTGTATTATTCATATGCTCCTATAAATACATTTACTGAACTATAAGATTTTGTAATATCCAAATTCCACAAAAATACTCTCATCC
This sequence comes from Protopterus annectens, assembly GCF_019279795.1. Lineage (NCBI taxonomy): Eukaryota > Metazoa > Chordata > Ceratodontiformes > Protopteridae > Protopterus > Protopterus annectens. The sequence continues at coordinate 586,928,222 of NC_056728.1, forward strand.
TGATTTCATTTACCTTAAGAAAGCAGCTTTATCCACTATAATACTTCTTTACCAGCCATCTCTTTCACAGAATCCACTATTTCTTCCTCCAACCTTCAAGTTAGATAGCACTTTTAATAGTTGTCTGTCACAATTTAGTTATCATACAACTGACATTTAACTAAGATTTTGAGTGTTCCCATATGCAGTTCTTCCATGAAAATTGTATAACATACAAATCTGCACATTTTCTCTTTTTTTCATACCATTCACTTCACACATTAACAAACAATATAGATGTCCATTCTTGTAGTGTTTTGCATTAAATATATCTCACAGACATGGGTACCCACAGGATTTTTTGCAGGGGGGTGTAAACCCAGAGGCCAGAGCTCCACCTCCAAGGTCTATTTACGTGGATAACCTAGAAAATTATATACCACCACCAGACTTATCTGTAAAGTACTCAGATCTTACATACCACTGCTCATTTTTTGACTAAATGAGTATACGGTTGCCAGCAGACTCAAAGCCTTCCATAAAGCATCGCTTGCAGGTACTTGCTTAATTTTTGACTGCCTGCAGCTTTAAGTAGCAGTGTCCATAGTGGGTGGGTTGTGCGTGCTGCTCTTCCTAGACAGTGCAGGGTGCCTAGGATATTAGGCAAGCAGGTGGGACATTGTAAATGATAGCAAAGCCACACCCCTGGTCATTGCAAAGTAACACAAGAAACATTAATAAAAAAACGTATTTACTTAATCAGTTAAAATTGCACAGCAAGCATTGTGGATGTCTTGGTGTACATACCGATTGCTTCATCTCAGTGTAAGCCATGATCATGATGAAATACAAAGCATTGTAATGTTATGGTAGGTTGTGAGCCACATAACTTCATGGTAGAGTTCCTGCCCGAAGCAAATTCTGGCTCTAAATGTGGCTGACATTGCGGGTGGTATGAATGAAGTGTAAATGGTTGAACATTCTCCTTGTCATATCTGCAAATGTTAGCTGTGTGCTACAGAGGAAGTGCACCCTGTTTGTCTGTGGTTGGGGCGCAGAGCCAGATCATGGGCAAATGGGACCCTAGGCAGGGTAATGGTCTGGGCCCCCCCATACACAGCCCTTCCCCCTGCACCTATTCCACGGTCCCATCCCCTGGCTATTTCTTCCAAGTTACCATAAACACTGTAATGTACATACTGTTTTCTGCTTTACTTCTACAATGATTATTTGGATTTAATTTATAAGTTTTATTTTACATTTTATAGCACAAACACTGATAGACATTTGCTAAACAAAGCAATACTGTCTCACAATGAAAACAGACTAAGTATTAAAATTTCCCTGCCCTTGAAACTCACATTCATTGAAACAGAATTGAAACCCACATTCAAAGAAAATGCATCTGGCCAGTGGATGATAACATTTACCTTTGGGCTGTTTTCAAATCATAGGCCCTTTGCACACACATTTAGTACCATGCATACATGCATGTGTTATTTGATTCACCTTCCTTATTGCATTAAATTATATTCCTTATATAATACAGCACCACATGTTAAGAGCATGTATTAAATCTGTAGCTTTTCCAGTAAGCAATGAAACAAAATATATGAACCACTAATGAGAAAACTGCCCAATTCAGAACATTTCTATCATAAAAGTCTACTCGAGCTTCTGTCATTACAATCCACTAATATCAGTAAATATGCACAATCTCTGCAGAAGTAAAAGTCATCTAAATAATTCCATGTTAAAGAGATCTGTAACTACTGAAGAGGTTGCTGCTAGCAAACAACTTTATATTTCAGTGTTTCATCTACAAATAAAATGCCTGTTGCCCTTGAAGAATAAATTGCCTATGTTACATTGAGAACCTTTTCCAAGACCAAGTGATTTTTTACTTATTTATTTAACATTTGTTTACTGGGAAGGTCCAACTTGGAACAAAGCCAATTTTCAGCAGAGGCCTGGGGAGAAACGCTCCAGACATATGTCTTTGAAACGTGGGAGGAAACCCAAACAAATGCAGGGAGGACATGCAGACTCCACAGAGAAGGCACTCCAGCCGATAATCAAAATGGAAAACCTCTTGCTGTGAGGCGACAACGCTACCACTGCACCACTGCTGCCATTGATATGGTGAGAGCTGTTTCTACAACTATTAGCGTTTCATAGAACTAGCAAAGTAGTTTTTCTGGGTGTAATAGTTCTCTTCCAGAAACAAAGCCTGCATGTTCATTTATTGTCAGGTGGTTAGCAAAGGGAATGGTTCAAGTTATTAAATATTTACTTGGGACTTTGAGTGCAAATTCATCTAAGACATGAGGCTGCAGAATGTAGAAATTTATTGAACTGTAGGTATTAAAGTTTTTAAGAATGTAAAAATATGTTTTGATTCAGATTCTTGACAGCTAACAACTTTGGCATTCTTTAACACACATCTGGATGGCAGTAAGCTATATTGTGATATATTGTACAAAGCAATCATAATACTGTATGTAAATGCAGCATTACTGCAGTGTTACTGCAATGCATTTTGCAGTTCCTTTGCATCTTTTGACTATTGTAACGTGACTGCTAAGGAGCCATTTGTGGTCCAGTTCACTTACCAATCCAAATAAGTAAATAAATACATTTAAAAAATGTACTGCATCTGACAAAGGGAACTTCTACACAATGAGCCTTATAAATGCGGTCACTGTCACTGTAGAGCCTAAATCAAAGGTTTGTGATGCCTCGATCCCATAGACTGTGAGAGTTTTCGTTCTAGTCTCCAGAATATGTTTTTTTGTAAATAAATGTAAAAATTATTGAATGCTGGTAAGGATGAATTCTTTGTACTCAAATGACTTTTCTATTTTTTTTTCTTTCTTTTAAGTGAGCTTGTGTCGTGTTTGTAACACTTATTCACTCTGGCAAAAGTATATCTTCAACTATCTAAAAGAATGACTGAAACATGACATCTCTGTACATGACTGATGGATATGATTGTAATATGAAAACAGTAACTTTATAATATATTTATGCATGTGGACATGTGCACTGAGGTGATAAAGCAGAAAATGATTCAGGCATTCATGAATAGGGAAAGCAGAGCTGACCTTAAGATTGTGGACAGAGGAACTCCAGAGGTATATGTCTGAATGTCAGCAACAAAAGAACAGAACATCTTCTTGTATTTAAAATTCTGCACATGGGCAGAAAGGAAAAACAGGACATCTGTGCGACAATGGATGCACAAATGTGATGTAACAGGTGTGTGCGACCAGACTGTTCTTAAAGGAGAACATCCAAAAAAACAAAAACAGTATATATTTTTTTAAATTAAAATGTAAAGGTGACAGTCTCTTGGCAAGTAAAGTCAAAATCCACGGGTGGAGCAATTGCACTCCCTTGCACCTGCCTGCAGGCACCCATGCTCACAGATCTTCCTATAGAACAGTTGTCTGATTTATTTGTTTTAATAACTCTCTTAATGCTTCCGTAAGTATGTCTTTATTTGCTGTTTCTCTTTCCTTTAGGGACATTCGACTTTCAAACAACCAGCCATCCCTTCCCTGCTGCAGTGTACTCCTATCAAATCCTTTTCTCAGATATTCCTTCACAAGATCTATTTTTTAAATAAATATTTGGTCATTTTCACCTTGTAAATCATCCATGTAATATTTTTCTCATTATCTAATAATCTCCCCAAGCAAGTAGACACTTCTTCTTTCTTCCATTTTAATGGCAATAGTTGCCACTATGCAGCTCCATCTTTATTTATATTTTCTTCAAACATTAACACTAACTTTTCTCATCTGTCTCCAATCTTGTATTTTTTTTCCTACGGTTTCTTCTATAATAAAACTTATAGTATGTATCCTCCTCTTTTACTACCTATTTATGTCAGTTATACTCCTTAATTATTTTGTGTTTCAGAGATATCTGCACTTCAACCCACAGTTCATAAAACTATTTTAAATTTGAAAGTTATTTCCATATCCAGCCTGTTAACTGCATAATTCCATCGTTCTACATACTCTTTCCATCAGTTTTGTAAATAATATTTCCAATAACTTACCTCACATCTTTATTTGAAATCTGGATTAAAATTTTTTCTGATAAAAACAACATTTTCAGTTTGTCATTGCACATTTTTCCCTTCTTAAATATAACATCAGTTTATGTTTTAAATCACCTCAGAAATAAATGAACCATGTCCTACCCAAATTCTCCAAACTTTGTTCTGAAGCATTTCTTTTCAAAATCTTACCTCATGATCCTTTCACTTTAACTCATCTTCTTTGACCACCTATAAAGTCACAGTTCAACCCCCACCCCGCTAATTCTTACTTTAAGTATCAAATACGGTCTTGTCACCTGCAGTAAGAGAAGCCTTTTGGGGGGCTGTAGAAGCATAATAAACTATATCCCATAATTTTTCCTTTCTATGCTTGATCTCTACAACTGGTATGCTGCCTGAATTAAAATTTCATACTCTTCTGACATCAGAAATTGCTATCTTTCTTTAGAGAAATCACCACACCACTATATTCTTACATCCTTTACAAGAAAACAAATATTCGGAAATCTGCCGTGTTTAATAGCTTGTGCTCTTTTATAAACTGTTTCCTGAGTTAAACATAAATCTATTTTTTTGCTCTATAACCACTTCTAAAATACTCCATTTCCTACAGTAACTTTAATAATGTTAGCATTAAAAGATAATACTTTAACCTTCATTGTAAGATTTGTGCTAGTCCAGTTCCCATTTCTTCTCTTTCCTCTTAGTCTGTTCTCTAGAGTATCTTTCACTTCTTGTTCATTGATGCTCAGCCTATCTAATCATTCAGGTCTGTTTTATATTGAAGTACTAGGTTGCTCCTCAATCTGTATTTCTTTAGCCTGTCATCACTGTCCTTACCTAAACTTTTTTACCATACTTTCTTTTGCTCGTGTTTCCCACCACCACCACCCTGGTGGTCTTTTGCTGACATTTCTCAACCTGTTGTTTCTTTTCTTCTTGAATATTATTTTTTCTGACTCGGTTACTTCATTCTGACCCATATCTTCCATATCAGCGTCTCTTAATTGTTCTTTTTCTTCTTTTAATCACTCAGACTCATTGCGCTCATCTGGGTCCTCTGTTCTTGGTGGCATCTCAGCTGTTGCTGCTTTCTTTCATAACTCCCTGTAAATTTTTTTTTGGGTCATCCATAAACTGTTTTGTATCCTTTCTTTATATTTCTCAGTGAATCTCCTAAGTTTTTTCAGTGTGTGCAGAGATTTTTAATTTATTGTTAGAGACAGTATAACTCAAATCCTGATCTGTTTTAATGTTCTATTTTTGTTTTAGTTCATTGGCTTTTCTAATAATTTTTAGATTGATTTCCTTTTCTGTATTCTTCCAATACTGCTCTGTCCTGAATCATGTACCTAGTGATCTCTTATGTAATGTAGGTCGGATGGGACCTACACCCCTAATGGCTTGGCACAGCCTTCATAGTTTAATATCTAAATGTCAAGGCTGACCCATAACAAGACTCGAATTCTGTCAGACTTGATGTGGGTTTCTAAACTGGTGTTTCTTATACAGACCTAGCTTGGTGGCAGTTTGTCCCTTTCCTGGAGTCTTTAGTTCTTCCAGGATTGTCTGTGACACAACATCCACATCTGAATCAGGCTATGAGTAGGATAATGATTGTACTTCATTCAGCCATTGATATAAATACGGTTAAGGTTAGTCATACCAAATCCTAATGCTCACTTATCCATCAATCTGTCAGACCTCCCATCATTACCAAAACAGCTCTCCAAAAACTAAAAGTACTTCCTCCATGGGACCTGACAATATACCCAACATTTTAATAAACAGTATTGAACAAGCCCAGGCACAACCACTCCTTAAAATATTTAACCTGAGTTTAGCCAACAGCTTTGCCCCCAAGGTTTGGCACACAGCAGCAGTGATGCTAATCCACAATGGTGGCTCCCACCACTGACCATGGGAATTACAGGCCTATCAGCCTGGCAACTCTTATTTGTAAAGCCATGGCACATGCACATAGTAATACTGACCTGATAAACTATTATATTAAAAATCTCATCAGGCTAGCCCCACAGCAGTTTGGCTTAGTCAAGTGTAGATCCTGTGTAATGAATCTTACTTCTTCGAAGAGTAACAGAGGCTGTTGACAGTGTAGCTTGACATGGTCAAGTTGTATGACACCATCCCTCATGCTGGCTTAGCATGGAAGCTTAATGCATTACCAATAAATCCTTATATAGTAAGATGGATTGCAAACTGGCTAAAAGACAGAACCTTCACAGTGTGGGTAGCACTGAGGTGCCTCATCAAAGTCTAAAGGTGACTAGTTGTGTCCCACAGGCTCAGTGAGTAGACCTCATTTGTCTGAAATTTACTTTTCTGATCTCCAGATCATGAACCAAGACCACTGGCTAACCAGCTTTGCAGAGGACTGCAAACTGGGAGTCATTGTCAAATCCCTCTCTGATGTAAAAGCTCTTCAACAAGAACTTACACTTATAAATATCTGATGTACTAAAATGTGCTAAAATTAAATGCTAAAAAGTCAGCATTGTCACATTTGGTAAACAACTGCTTCTCCAACATAAAAAAAAAATACTCCAAAAATAAAAATCTCATTAAAGACCTTGGAACTTGAGTTGATAACTCCCTCTCCCTTGATTATATAACAGTCGTTAGAAAGTCATTCAACTTAGTGCAGCCATCTGCCAAAGAACTATCATCAAGATTTAAAGAGGTAATTGTCCATTATATTCAACATTAATTAGGCCAGTTACTGAATACAATGTCCACTTGGGTCATACCTCTCGCAACATATCAAGCAACTAGAAAAGTCACAGAGTTTCCCATCTTAGATCATTACTGACTTAAAAACTCTAAAATACTTGAAAAAAATAGAAGCACTGTCTCTATTCAGTATTTTACAGACTTTGGAGGGGGGTCTATATCTTGCCTTCCATGTCGTTAGGGGACCCAGTGGTCCTGAATCTCTTGTACCGCCACAAATCAAACAGTCTCATATATACCAAAATAATGGATTACATTTTTCGTCCACAGATAAAGCGTGGTAATGAGATTATGCAGGTGCAGTACTCACCTCTATAATAGACTCCATGGCAAATCAAGCAGAGTGAAACATTATCTTCCTTCAAACAGGAAAAGGATGATTGGATGAGTATTCACAGATTCATCCTTGTCTTCACTGGCAAAGCTGTCCTTGAAACACAGTCCAAAGGTTTGTACTGGCAAGTCATAAATGGCCATAAGACTCAGTTGCCTTGTATGTAGTATGACTCTTGTGAGTATTCCATGGTGCTGACAGAAAACCAGGGCAACCTCTTAATATATCATCCACCCTCTAGTGTGAGGTTGCTCTTTTGGAAGCACATTGGTTACCTTGCTACCCCTCCCTCATCATGTCTCCTAGTGGACTATTCTGGGTGCTTCAAAATTAGGGCAGATGCAGAACTGGTAGTTTTGTAAAATAATTTCTTATTATTATGCAAGGATTCAGGTTTGCTTAGGTGGTAACCACCCTTATTCAAATTTCTGGCATATTCTGGACTCAGTCTTACAACTTGGTGCACCTACCAGGAACTTGGAGGTAAATACTGTTACCTGTCTGATCACTTAATTATTCAGTTTATGTTTGAGCAACCTTGGTTAAAATCCCCAGGGATGGGTTGTGTACATGGCAGGAGGATTGTTTTGATCATCCCAGACAGTTTAACGCATGTTCTGCTTAATCTACTACTAGGATGGATTGCTAATGATCCTAATGAATGGGTTGAGACCCATAACCAGGCCTTGAACACCTTGCTTGACACTTGGGCTCCAAGACATCTTATAGGCAGTTCACCTGGTTTCATGGAAGCCATGGACTGACTACAAGTATTAACAGTTAATAAATGCAAACCAAGGTTTGACCAAAAAATAGAGGCACCTCCATCTGTTTGAAGATAAGGTTGGTGTGGATAATCATTCTTCAGTTTGTCTGACTTAGGACTTGCATAAGGAGAGATCTCAGCACTGGCACACTGACAGTACTCTTCAAATGATTAGGAGGTTGTGCAATAAAACTGCCAGAAAGACCTTATCTTACAAAGACTGCAGTCTTATTGCTTGGTATTTTGCCATGTAGCTTGTCTGGAATCAGATCATAACTCTTTCCAATAGAGTATTTATGAGTGCTGTCACAGCAGGTCTTGGGGATTTATACCATCTTTACTCTACTTGTGGAATGGATTCTTACCTTATTACACGTATTCTGGCTTGTCTAAAGGTCTATGGTCCAGATCTTTACTAGATCATCCTTTCCTCTCTAAAGGATGGAGTATATCTAGCATCTTTGGAAGAATTGGCAAGCTTTAAGGAAGATAATCCGGACAGCTATCAGCCTATCTCAAACATTCTCTTCAATGAGTAATGTTCTTGAAAAAGCAGAGCATCTTCAGCTAGACTCTTATTTGAAAAACAACATCAGTGATCGTCTCTATTCTGGGTTTGATGTGAGATGCAAATCAGTAGACAGCTCTAACAAAAAGAAAATTAAATGATTTTCTATAGAGAGCTACATCATTATTTCAATTTGGTCTCCCTGGATCTCTCATCAGCAGTTAATGCTGCTGACCAGTTCCTCCCTGCTGGACTGCCTAAAGAATGTTGCAGAATCACTATTTAATTACCTACCTGTCCAGACACACACAGATGGTCTCTGATGTTAACTCCCCTGCACCTTGATTCTGGGGTCCCCGGACTCCATCCTTAGTGGTTTACTGTGTATGCACCCTTTAGGAAAAGTTATGTGCTCAATAGATTTGCATTGCCATTGCTATGCTGATACACACACACCTTATTTCATCAGGATTCTGTGTTGACTTCTAAACTGTCAGAGGATTTGCAATGTATCCATCCCTGGATGGACAAAAAAACATCTCAGCACCATTAAGACTTTGACAATGGTCTTTCATGCTACTCATGGGGATTCAGTAGTACTGATTCTTCAGACATCACCTGTTGTGAGTGTAAGATGCTTAATGGACATATTATTCATTCCCACGACTCCCAAATGAATTTTTGAATGCATTTTCTAAATTAAGGGAATATACTGCAGTTAGCTGACAGTCTAATAATAGGCATCCTTAAATATGTAACTGAGCAGATTGTGCAAGAACAGTTTCTTCCGACCAAAGATATTTAAAAGAAAGAAACTCAAAACAATGCACTGAGCTGATTGGGAATGATGTTACCTACACTGAAGCTAAAGATATATTTAATCTACTGGCTAAGTTTAGCTCTAACTTTACCCCTCTCTCCCATCCATCTGTCCCTCTAGATATACCTGAAACTGGCTCTCCTCCAGTTATCACACAAGAAAAAGTCCTAAATGTACTATCAAAAGCTAAAAATACTGCAACAATGTGTCCTGACAATTTACCTGGGTGCATCTTAAATAGCATGAAGCACAATTTAGCCACACCTCTAATAACACTGTTCAATCTCAGCCTACATACAGGTTTTGTACCAAGCAAACAGAGAACTGCATTCATTCTCCTGCATAACAGAGGACCTTCCACAGACTCAGGCAATTACAGACACCAAGTCTGATGATGCTCATATGCAAAGCCAACAATCAATCAGGGCATAGGGAACTTCCAAACACTTGACCCATCTCAGCTTGGATTCATCAAAGGCAGGTCAAGCTTACTCAACCTGGTGAATTTTTTTGAAAAGGTCATCAAAGCAATGGATGAAACCAAAACAGTACACACTACATACCTCGAGCTGGCCAAAGCGTTTGACATAATTCCCTGGTCATGCATTGTAAAAATCTAAAAAAACAGGGAATAAATCCTTATGTCACTCATTGGATTCTCACTGGCTCTGATAGGATGCAGATCATCAAAATAGGGAAAGTTACCTCCGCAAAGAGGCCAGTCACCAATGGAGCCTCCCCCCCCGGGGTTCTGGTTCTGTACGGGAACATCTCCTGTTTGACATCTACTTTTATGAAATCCAATACCAAAGGACTCTGGCTGACAAAGTTTGCAGATGACTAAACTTGGAGCAGTCATTGATCCCCAGAAGACTTAGCTATCCCGCAGCAAAGTTTGTCTCAAATAAATAACTTCTGTCAAAATCATAGTCTGAAATTAAATGCCATGGAATGCCTTATTGTATCTTTTGGGAAGTAATCTACACCAGGAAAATACCACATTGACAATATACCCCTAAGAGTTGACCCAGTTGTTCAGGGTTTGGGGACTTATGTGGACAGTGACCTAACTTTTGATCAACATGTGCCTATTGTTGTAAGAAAGTCTTTTTATATTGCACTGCTTATAAACAAAGGGATTGTGTCAAGATCTAGGGATGTCATTGTCTCCCTTTACTCAGCCCTCCTTAGGCCAGTCATTGAATATAATGCCTCCTTTGGCAGGTATCTGTCCAGACACATGCAACAACTGGAATACCCACAGGGATACCTTACTAAAAGGATACAAGGCCAACACAACATATCCTACACAGAGCAACTCAAAGTCCTGTCACTGTACTTGGTATCCTCTAGACTGCTAACAGGTGACCTGTGTCTGACATACAAGGCATCCTCTGACCAATTACTGATGGATTTACTGCACATCAGCAAGTCAAATGACATCAGAAATACATGGTCTAGGGATCTAAATCTCTTCTGCAACATCAACAGAACAATGTGGAGGGATAGGTATATCTCACAGAGGATACCACTGTTGTGGAACATTCTCCCTAATCACATAAAACAAACTTCATCCCTGTCCATAGTCAAGTGCAACTTAGATCTATGGATGGGAAATAGAAACTTTACCCCAGGACTGACACCTGTTCTACTAATGGACAGAGGCAGTTCCTAAATGCTTTGTCCCATGCATAGGCCCCCTCAAATTATCTAAGGTATAGTCCCAGTTATTCTTATTAGGGGTAATACATAATTATCGACCATGGAATGCGTAAGGCCAATCTGTAACCAAATGGGATATATTATTAAACAAAGGAACTGTTGCTAGCTATAACATTTCTGGCAATCAAACATCTGTTCTTTGACCAAAAAATGACAACTGTAAACTCTGTTGACAGATTTTAGTGCAATAATTTATATACATATACATATCAAAAGGTTTTCCTCTAAATACAGTAGTGCTTAATTTGTTTTGGGGAAAGATTAACAGCACTGAAAAAAATATAATTTGCCAAACGGGACAACTGTTTCATTCTTTTCAAAACCACATGGTCTGACACCTTGCAGAACCTCAAATGTATCAGCAGTGTCATAAATGATTGCTTGTTTCCATGAAAACAGAAGCTGGTGCCATCTTCCAACACCTTTACTTCAAAGGGATGCCATTCCATTCTCATTTGTCTGACAGCATAATTAAACATGCATTGCAAATTCTCATTCTCCAGTCCAGTTTGTCTCCAAAGAACTAACATCTTCCAAAAAGCTGGACACAGAATTCCTCACCATAAGAAAACTTAGCTAACCATTTACTCCCATGGAAGTTTAAACCAGATTAAAGGCAGTGCATCTATCACAAAAGCCTAGCGGGGCTAAATGCTGATTTGTCAACTGGATCTTCCTAATAGTGTACCTAAAATGTAGATCATTTCTTTCAACAGTGGTTACAGTTAACTGGGGGGGGGGGTGGATTAGGTGAGGTAATGCAGCTACCTAAGTGATTAAGGGGAAAGACAGGCATGACTCTGACAAAGAGCTGCCAATGACAAGCCTGCTATCAGAGTATATTCAGTATGAGGCTTCATGTCTAAAGGAAGCAGTAGTGAGAGTGTTGCTGCTGTATTCCATGCAGTAGTGAGAGTGTTGCTGCTGTATTCCATATATATTCCAGCAGTTCAGGTAACAAAGGGATTAGTAATCCACTTATTTAGTAAACCAGCAATTGAAATGGCATCTCTGCAACAAAAGGTACTACCACTGCTGGGACTCCACGAGTTACTAACATATCTGGTGGCATGGTGGTGGGATCTGGATAGCTTCAGCAAAATTTCACATTCTGTGAGTAGCCTTGGACCTCTTGTAAGAATCTGTTTAGCATTGTACAAGTGTGACTACCTTGAAAGGCACAATAAATGTGTGTACAGTTCACATCTGTTTTATTATTGTCTAGTCAGACTCATCTAGGACATAGACAGGCACACTGAGCTGCCTAGTACATGAAATGTCCCTTGCACTATTAATTATAAAACACAAGGTAAAGAAATTACATTACATTATGGAGAGAAGACAATGGTAGCTCTGCAGGGCTGGGACACACAATTCCAGAGTTCAGACAGCAATTAAACAATCACAGAAGTTTCAAACAAGGATCAGAATGTCAAACTCAGGGCCCAACTAATTGGTATTAAAATGCAGACCAAGCTGAAGTGGTTTGATATGTAGACCTGCTTGAGATTGCAAGACAGAGGGAACTGGAGAGGCTCAAGCCAGAGAACAAGAAAATTTGATGCTATACTTATGATCCATGAAACAGAAGCAATAGTAAGTGGAATATGCCAAGATGGGAAAATAATTGCCAACACAAGAAACTCACTAGGGACATGTGAATATTGGATGTCAAAGGTCATACACATGCTGCCTAGATGAGTGCTAAATTATATCCTCATTGACAAGCTAGAGATGATTTTGATTTTTGTCTTGACACAGCTCTTAAAAGGGGTGTACTCAGTAGATCACATTCAATTGGATAAGTAACTTTCTTTCACCTCCCATTAACTTGCTGATGATAACTCAAAGCTGCCTTTTCTTACAACTGGCAGAAACTTAAAGTATTTTTGCATGCTGCAAGTTCCCAGTACCCCTAATGTATTCTGCCTATACTCCCCTGATCTTTAAATATACTGCCTCAAAGATCACACCAACTCAGAGAAAGTATGCTTGGTGATCGCATCTGTGTATTGGAATGTCTCCTACTCAAAACACAGATGGGAATTCAGCTGATTTAGATGGAATGTGACCAACTAAAAGAATTCTGTAGTCAGCCTGCAGTGGTAGAGTAGAAGGATAAATCCATCACTGCAGCCTTAGAGACAAGAGTGTGAATAACTGAACTGCTATTGCTTGAAGACAGAACTGGAAGGATGGGCATGTTCATTCTTAGGGAAGGACAGTGGTTTCCACCACTGGTGGTACCCTCTGTTGGTGCATGAGGGGGTAGCACATATGCATGATCAAGGGAGCACAGGTGGCCCTTGTAGTGATAAGTACTTACATCACTATGGGTGGGAATAGGCCATAAAAATAAGGGGGGGGTTCATTGCTGAGGTGCACCAGCTCACAAATGGAAATATTTATGGAAGATGTAATTATGCCAAGGTTAGAAGAAGATGAGGTAAGAACACAAAGCACTCTCATATCTGCTTGGATTATGGCTCCTCTACATGGACAGTCTTGTGTCTGATTGAGGGGTGGCTTGATGGGCAGCAGGCATGGGGCAAAAGTGATCCAAAAAAGAATCTTCTTGACCACGCTATACAGAACAACAGGAGTTTAAATTGTTTAACTTCTTTATTCAAAAGAAAAGATCTAACAATGACAATAAATGTCATTGGAATTATTTCAGTTCCATAAACAGTTATCAGCCATGTGAAGAAGATAAAAATATATATCATCTCCAAAATAAACCACTTCCTCATTAAAATGGAGATTGCTTACATGGAAATTCATGCATAAAACTTTCATTACTTCACACAAAATTGAATTAATGTATAAAAACAAGTAGGATTTTGGAGATGTAAGAGGAATATTAAAGCAGATTGGCAGCATATTTTTTTATTGTAAATTTATTAAACCATTCTGGAATAATATTAATATTTTGACAGGCTCTATTTCATTACAAATGTATTTTAACCAAATCATTAATTTTATTCAACACCCCAATACCTGTTTTTGCAAAGACAATAAACTACCCACTTCTATGGAGTATTCTAACAATTGCAAGGAAAGGAATCACCAAGAACTTGAAAATGAATTAACTCCAACTTTGAAAGAATTTATAATCATTGTAACTGATGCTTGTCATTTAGAACTTCTTACAATCAAGATACAAACAACCAGAATTATAAGCATTGTAACTGATGCTTGCCATTTGGAGCGTCTTACAATCAAGATAAGAACATCCAGAATCCAGAATTACTACTTCTTACAACACCTGGATGAAACTTAAAGAAATACTAAATAAACAGTCACTAATATGTTAGTAACAAACCGTATTTTGTGAATATTTAAGAGTTTTAGATACACAGTAGACACCTTTGTACATAGTTGGCTTTGCTGTGTTTTTTCTCATCTGTTTACTTGTCAGAATAATTTATATATATATATTGTTATATTTTATCTAATAGTTAAATCTGAATAAATTTTTTTAAGAAAAAAAAGACTGTACTTGTGTGAGGTCTTTAGGTTAATACAGGACGCATATAAGAAAAAATTTAAGGAAATTAGGAAAATGCAGAGGATACTTTTGACTTGGCAGTGGAATTAAATATACTTTGTGATAGAAAAGTGAAGTAAGAGGCCACAACTTGGGAAATGGTAGTTAATTTAATTAAAAGAAAACAATGGCATAGCTGTTTGAAGGGGTCAGAATGGGAGTTATTTATCTGACCTCTGCTCTTGTTCTCTCACTCTTTCTCATTTACCAATAAAGCCTTTCATGAATATATTCTAGACCTTGTACTCCCCTCCCTGTCATAAATGACAGGGGTTTGTCTAGTTGTCCCTGTTTCCTACCTATCATCCCAGAAATGGACAAAAAAGTACAATTTTCTAGATAACTTATTATAACAATAAATGCTCAAATATATTGTTTTTGCAGTAACCATTACAGTATGGCATATATCTGCTAAGGATAGTACACATCCAGACAGTCTACAAAGAGGTAGGTTACTTAGCCGTGCTGTACATCCATATCTTCTCAGTTGTCTGTGGACATGGAGCCTGTGATGATATGGGCTTGTGCCAGCATAGCCAACTCCTTTGAATATCAAACTGACTTATAGAAGATGCTTCTGTTATAAATGTATTAGAACTGTAGGGATTTGAATATCAAACTGATTTATACAAATGCTTATGTTACAAAGGTATTAAAACTGCATGGCATTTGAATATCAAACTAATGTGTACAGATACTTATGTTACAAATGTATTAGAACTGTATGGCATTTGAAAATCAAAATGTGTTTGTAAAGTTGCTAGTGTTAAAAATGTATTAACAGTGGGTCCTGCTGGACAGAGAAGGAATATACTTGTGAGACTGAATGTATATATGTTATCAAAGGGTTAAACAGCTAGCTTACTTCTTACTTTAAGAAAAACACTGTTAATTGGACCACCTGTTGGGCCATAGATGTGCTTATCTCACAGATCTGACTAGGACCAGAGACGGCATGTCTGGAAGAATCCTTTGTTCATTAGCTCAGTAAAAAGCAGAGAAGCCCCAGGCACTGCCATAAACATTAGCAAAACTTTAGATATGCATCCTATCACATATATGCTAACATCCTGTCTCAAGCTTCAAAGGGGAATAGTGTGAGAAGACTTAGATGATCATATGAGGTCATTTTGCCAGCCATCTTTGGTAGTTTTAGATATTACAAAGAGAAATCTCTAGGTATTGAGTATTGTGTCTTGCTCCTGACAAGAAAACGGACCATTCACCACATCATCTGCCTTACTCTATTAAGTATGTAGGGAATAGTAATTCTCCTAGATTCAGTCAGGAAAATATAGTGAAGCTTAGTTTAGATATTGTTTTTATTTATTTGTCTGGGTCTGTCCATCAATGTTATTTCAATATTTCCTGTGATTTGAACTTTGTGGTTTACTGTAAATATATATATTCAGTATTTTTGTATTTTTAATTATTTATTAATAAATATATTTAAAACTTTTATTGTGGCAGGTCCTTTAAGAAACTAACCTTTGAAAGTGCTTATATTTATTTGGTGACATTGTGTGCACCACTCCTGAAGGCCTAGCTGTCTTGATCAAGTACTACCATTAGTATTAGTATTAATATTACACAGTATAACTGGATACCCTTTGTTAAGGGCATTAGCGTGATTGTGGAGTGTCTGGTGGCAGTGATAACTACCTTACACTGGGCATAGGGGGCACAGCAGGTACATCTGTGCCAGCCTTTCCCAGGTGTGTGTGTGAGCTACTTGGAGCAGGGACACGAGACACTGGTTTCACAGAGATGGTGTTGGATGACTTGGCTGAAGACCTAACCCTACAGCTGTACCAGTGGGGAGTCTTATTGGGGACCTGGAGGGAGACAGAGAGATCCAGACCCCAGACTGAGTGTGTTCCTTGTGTGCTCTTAAGAGAAATTGTGCTCACTGCAGAAAGGTCTGCATCTGGAAATACTGAGTATATCTATTTCTCTAAAAGTGAACATTCCCCATAGGTGTCAGTGTTGAGGACTGAAGCTCCTTGATCACTGGCCCAGAGAGGGGTCATCACAGAGCCAATAAAGAATCCTTTCCCCTTTGTTATGATGAATAAAACAGAAAATGGGAAGCGAGGTAGTATGTTTAAGAGTAAATTCAGACAACTTTAAGCATAAAATAATGTTTTGTACCGAGACTTGCCCTGTCCTTGAGAAAAAAGAGAGTGTGAAAAGACACAAGAGCCTGTTGTTCAAACATTCACCTAGCAGACGTCAGAGCTACCAGCAAGGCCATCTTCTGAGGTAAACATTTTACAGAATAACTGACTGCAGGTTAAAAGGGAGGCAGAATTAACTTTTCCAAAACAAAATTCAAATCCCCAGAAGGAGATACCTTTCTTCTTGATAGCATAATATGACATTTTTCCAAAACAAAATTCAAGTCCCAAGAAGAAGATACCTTCTTTCTTTGTGGCCTAATATGAACACCTGCATTTAAAAATTGTTTAACTTAACACAAAGGGGAATCCAAAGGTAGACAGGCTAGAATGAATGAAAATGTACCTCTATAGAAGTGTATGCCAGGCCAGAATTTACACTGGCAGTGTACAGAACCAGGAGTGTCCCTTGCTTGAGATAGGTCCTTTTGTCGGTTTTTGAGTCAAACAGAAAATCTTGTCCATTTGGGCAAGCAAGATTTTCTGGTACCAGGTTTTCTTACCTCCTTCAAAACCTGTTGTATGTCTTCAGGGGAAAAAAAGGTGTCTAAAAAGAGATCAAAAGCCCATCATCCACACAGTTAGGCTGAGGTTTTTAATGTTGGGATGAATCAAAGATCCACTGTCATGTGTTAGCAAGTCTACTCTGTAAGGGTTTTTGATAATTACCCCTGTCCCCACCCCTACTCTTGCCAAATGCATGAGAAGAGTGAACTAGTGCTGAACAGGCAAAAAATGAGTAACATCTCTGGTAAGTCCTTTCTGATGTGTTAAAGGCTTTTGGAAATGACAGGAAATACATAAAGAAACATCAGCATTCAAGGGGACTAAGAATACATCTGTTTTCCAAGGCCTTTTTACAAGGTGTCCTGGAACAGAACTTTTTTTGTCTGTTTAGATAGGAAGCAAACAGACCTATTTGGGGAGGTCTCCACTTGTGAACTACCTGCATGAAGATCACTGGTTATAGCAGCCAATCAAGAGGGTCTATTCTGGATCTACTCAATTAATCTGCTGCTGTGTTATGCACTGACAGGATGCACATTGATTGTTGGGTTGTTGTGCTGAAGTGATAAGTTCCAAAAAATCATGGCTATTCTACAATGGAAGCATGGTCTTGTGCCTCCAGTTTATGCACCTCTAGTGTTGTCTGTCACTACTGAGACATTCTGGAGACCAAAGCTGATTCATGGCTTTCACTGCATTTATCAGGGCCATCATTTCTTTTAGACTGGTATATTTGTATCTGACCTGTGGCTCCTTGAATTTTCATGCCATGAGAAAGAGTTCCCCAAGCAAAGTCCAAGGCATCTGTGGCCACCAACTAAGAGGGGCTGGGCAGCGAGAAAGGAACTCTGTGATTGCAAAGGATTTGATTGGCCCACCAAAGGTGTTCTTTCTTCACAAAACTGAGCAGAAACTGAGAAAGATTCAAGAGTCTCCTGGGTCCTAACTGATTTGAGGAACTATTGTATCTTTCTTATGTGAAGTCTGGCATATGTAATCATAAGGATAGAGGTGGTCTCAAAATCCTAGAACTCTCAGAAAATCTCTTGCCGTAGATATTGTCTGTTGGTTAGGACTACATTTTTCTTGCAGAAGAAAAGTTGCCATTAGGGAGGTGCTAGAAGGGATTCCAGAAAATCAAGCCTGTGAGAAGACACTAATCATGACTTTTTTTGTGTTTTATCATGAAACAATTGTTGAAAAGTTTCATGTTAAACTGTAATGCTCCTAGGGTATCTTGGCTGGCTGATGCTGAGATAAGGCAATCATCCAGGTAAGGGAAAATTGTATGCCTTAAATTCTGCAATGTTTCTCACTGCTGCAACACACCTGATGAAGACTCTTGGGGCAGTAGACAGGCCAGTGGGTAAAGAACTAAACTGAGAATGCAATCCCAAGTCAATGAACTTTAAAATGGATTTGTGTCTTTTTGAAATGGAATATGAAAGTGATCATCTTCCAAGTCCAAATTCCAAGAATACTTGAGAAAAAAGGACAGGAGAGATACCTTGAGTAAACATCACGAATTTTGGGATGATCAAAAAGGTGTCTAACCTAGAAAGGTCTAAAATTGGCATCCAACTTTCTTCTTTCTTGGGAACCAGGAACAGACTGGAATAAAAGCCATTGCTTTGATGACACTGTTTCTATATCACCCCACCCTCAATTAAGTTGTTCTGAAATGATCAAATGTAGTTGGCATTTTGGAGACTTTTTTTTTTTTTTTTGCTGATGGAATAAGAGGAGATGCTCTTTGCAAATTGTTACCCCACTCTATAATGCTTAACACCAAAGAGTCTGAAATTACTGACTGCCATGCAGGAAGGTTTAAAAAAGATTCCTTGCAATTTTATGAGGAACGGTGTGGTGGGAAAATGGAGGTGGCACAAAAGGCACTGATAGTCATAACATTTTCTTTTGGAATGAGATTCCTTGGGGTCCATCACCTTTCTTTTATCATCACTTTACTATTTCTTTAACTGTTTGATAGATTTTTGCTGTCCTGACTTAAATAAGTGATTTTGAGTTAGAAGGGTAGTTTCCCCTGGAATTTATGAGAAGGAGATAAGAATAATTGCTTAACTTACAGTCACATTTACCTCTCCAAGTTTTTAAGTACTTCTGCAGAGGAATTACCAAACAAAAAGTCCTTATTCAAAGAGGAATTTAACAAAAGCGCTTTTATATCCTTCAGAAAAGTTTTAAGTCTAATCCAGACATGTCATCTCATTACTGTCTCAGCAGCTGCACCTCTGAAAATAACATCCACATCATCACAAACATCTTTAATTAAACATTTAGTCACCTGGGATGTAGAATTAAACACTACCATAACATTACATTTAGCCTCATAATTCTGAATGTTAGCCATGGATTATGTCATAATAGAGAAAAAATGGACAAAAGATATTTAGACATATGAGTTTGTCAGTTATATCCTTGAAGGCTAAGGCAGAAGTATAAACTTTTTTTTGCCAAATCTATCAAATGCTTGATGGTCCTTTAGCAGGGATACAGGAAGAAAAGACTCCGGTACACATTGCTCTCTGCAGGGTCAGCAGAAGGATTCTTATAAAGGTACTTACAGATATCTGAGATCCTACAGAACTGTCAGACCTACTGGGAGTTGTGAACCTGCTGACAAAGAAACAGTAATGAATGTTTTCTCCAGTGCTCCCAAAACTGGAAGAAAGGCCACAGATTTAGGAAAGCCCATACTGAAAAGTTTGCAATATCTGTTTTGGGAATCAGAGACTTCTTTGGCCTCCCATTTGTAAAAATATTTCATTTTTGAAATGGTATCACCAAAAGAAATGTTATTTGAAGAATCTGGAGAAAGAGTATCTTCTATGTAATATTCACAACCTGTTGGGGAGGACATCTCAGAAGCCCATTTATTTTACTTATCTACCCATCCATCCAGCTAGCCATGCATCCATCCATCCACCCTTTGTTGCCCGGGTTTCTTGTTGACCTGGTATAGTCCAATCCTTCATAGGCAGGCACTAAGCTATCAGCCCTAAGGTCTATAGAAGCCAAAAAGATACCTTGGCATTCATCACCCAAGAAAATTATTTTCCTATGCCCCTGTTGAGCAGAGCTACAGAGATGATCCCCGGGTGAATTTCCTATTTCTCATCTAATCATCAAGATTTTTCTTGAAGAGTGCTAATGAGGAGCTTTGTTTGATATAGACAGGTAGTTTGTTCCAGAGTATGGGAAGTCTCTGGGACAATAATCTATCCCTACATCATGTTCTGTTTATTGTGGTGACAAAGTTTAAGACCCTAGAGTATGTAGCTTGGAAGGACTGGGATTTCTTTAAGTGGAGCATGTCCAACAGCTCTGTGTTTGACATAGCTTTGTATGTTAGGCAGAGATTGCCTCTGAGTAGGCGATATGCGATGGAGTAAAGCTGGAGTTTTTTGAGACGGTCTACATAGGGCATCTGTTTGAGGCCAGTAATCCTCTTTGTGAGGTATTTCTGTGGCCTTTCCAGTTGTTGTAGATGTCTTGTGAGGTAACTATCAAAAGGGGTGTTGTACTCTATAATGGGTCTAATGAGTGACGAGTAGAGGGGAACAATGACCTCTTTTTTCCTGGATGAGAAACCTTTTGTGATGAGGTGTGCCACATAGAAGGATTTTCTGACTATTGTGGCGATGTGATTATCAAAGGAGAGTCTACTGTCCACCTGTGTCCTAAGGTCTCTTACCACACTTTCAGTGTTAAGTAGACTACCACCTATGTGGTAGCTCATGGGTACAGAGTTTTTACCAAAGGGGATGACAATGCACTTTTTGGCAGTGAGCTTGAGGCCATGGCTTTGACACCAGGCATCTGTCTCAGTGAGGCCCTTTTTTAGGATGTCCACATCATTAGGAGTTTCAATTATGGCTCCTAGTCTGCAGTCATCTGTGAACTTCGTTAGCCAAAGTCCTTCTGTGTTAGCCTGTACTTCAGAAAAGTAGATACTAAACAGGAGAGGACCCAGGACTGAACCCTGTGGTACTCCACTTGTCACTGGTCTGGTCGGATTTGGAGTCTGCTTCTTTCACAGTGTGGGTTCTGTCAGTGTGCCAGTTGGCAACCCATCTTGTGACATAGGGATTTATACCTAGTTTAGTGAGTTTATCTATAATTCCAGAGTGGGAGATTGTGTCAAAAGCCTTGGTGAGATCTAGATAGGCTGTGTGAACCACCTTACCCTCATCTATGGCTTTGGTGACTGCTTCAAAGAAGTCAATCAGGTTTAGTAGACATGATCTGTCTTTTACAAACCTGAACTGGGTGGGGTCCAGAGTTTGGAGATTACCAATGTCTTTGTTTATAAGTTCCATGATGATACGTTCCATGGCCTTGCAGACCAGGCTCGTTAGGCAAATGGGGCAGTAGTTCCTGGGGTCTGTTGTGGCTCCCCCTTTGTGGAGTGGGATAACTGTCGCTGTATCTCATTCAGTGGGCACAAAGCCTGAGGTGAGGCTATGATTGAACATGGTGCTTATGGGGGGTGCCAGTTCATTCTGTAGTTCATGTAGAATGCAGCCTGGGATGTAGTCAGGTCCCACGGATGCTGTGTTCTTGGCTTTGGAAAGTGTGTTTTTTACCTGTGCAGCTGTGATTACAGGAACTTTGCATTCTTCTGGTATAGAGATGGGCCCTTTAGGGGGTGTGGGGGGGGGGTAAAGTTAGCACTGAACCTATCTGCCAGGATGTTGGCAATATCAGTTGGTTCTGTATATTTAGTGCCATTGTGCTGTAACTCAGAGCAGATCTGAGTGTTGCCATTGAGATTCTTTACATAACTATAGAATACTTTGTGGTTGCCTTTAGAATCAGTTGCGATTTTGTTTTCCAAACTAGCTTTGGAGGATTTTATGAGATCTCAGCTTCTTACTGAGGCTGACCGGGGAGTTCTTCTAGTCATGGTATTTTACACTTTTTTGCAACAGTTTCTTTCTTCTGTTGTAGAGTTTGTTTATGGCAGGGGACCACCAGATTGGCTTCCTTTGTTTGGAGGATAGCATCTTGGTTCTGTTAGGGATAGCACAATCCATGCACTTGTGTAAGTGCTTATAAAGTGCATTTGTGTAGGATTCAGCAGTCGTACCTCTATTGTCCATCTGCATGGGTGTCATGAAGTTTGCCACTTCTGTCTTAAGAAGTGTGAAATTGGGTTTGGAGAAATTTTTTACGGTGGTTTCCCTAATGGGGGGTGGGATGTGGATGTCCAGGCTGATTAGCTTGTGGTCGGATCTGACCAATGAGGAACTGACCACTGGTGTGGAACACTGGTCACCCATGTTGGTAATGACCAGGTCTAGGATATTGCTGCCCCTGGTGGGGGTGTGGATAAGTTAATCCAAGGCATTGGAATTTATGAATTCCAGAAAACATTGAGCAAAAGAGTTGGTACATGAGTAGTTTTCCCAGTTAATGGTGGGGTAGTTGAAATCACCCATTATTAGGGTGTTGGGTTGTACCCTAATATTTTCCAGTGTATCAAGAAATGAGGAGTGGGAATCCTGGGGCATGGTGGGGGATCTGTAGCAAGTTACAATTTGGATTGCGGTCTTGCCCAGAGTTAGTTGCACTTGGATAATCTCGGATGCATTATGCTGAGCAACTAGCCTGGAGGTGTGGATATCCTTAATGAATATGGACACGCCTCCACCTTTAGTGTTTCGATCCACATTAGGTGGCCGAAAGGTGTGGTATGAATTATAGCCTGGTAATGCAGGGGTGCTCTCTGGAGCCTTCAAGATCAGATTCAGACAAAATGCGTTATTCAGCAGAAGAAGGTAGAGAAGCACAATCCAGTTCTTCAAGAAAAAAATGTTTTGTTCAGAAGGTGGTACTCTGTTCTTTTTGGAAGTGGAAGGGAAAGAAGCAGGAAAGGAGAGCTGAAAACATAGGAATGCTTTGAACAATTCTTGAGCAAAGTCATATCAGCCCTCCTGACTCCCCTCCTGAGAAGAGGTAGGAAGAGCGGGCAAATAATTGGTCTTTTAAAACTATTTTTAAGAAGTGTCTAGACATATGGTTTTTGGGGTTGAAGCCACAGATGTGACCCCAATAGCAACCTGTGCAACAGATAAGGAACAACCTTAAAGGAAAACTAAATGTATTCAAACACTAAGCACCACATTTTTTACATAAAAAATATCTGATGTATGGTTGTTAAACAATGTGGCTTAGGATCAGAGGGAATTTCTTCAAGAGCAAGATATCAGTCTTAGCCTATGTCAGACTATGGTCTTAAAAAAGCTGTAGAAATAAATAATTTGCTTTATCTTTACTTGCAACAGTTTATTATCTTGAAAAGCTATAGTACTGCATAGTTTTATCTTTGTCTACCTAAACCATCCTATAGTTGCACAGGCTGCATTTCAGTTTTCCTGATTAAAAGGTTATTTTATGAATATTACAAAGATGTATGGCTTCTTTTATTTCAGAAAATTGTATTTATTTACAAAAGTACTGTAGGTTCTGGTAATTACTGCATAGTTAATGTCCTTATAAAAAGAACTGCTTCAGACCAAGCTATATTTTTCTCTTAGGCCAGGTGGTTAAAACCTGAGAACACCTCACAATTTCTCACACTAACCAGCTAACAACTCCTTTTTCTGGGACTTACACACCATGGTGACACTGTTTTAACTCAAAAATATAGTAGTGCCAAACTCCAATGTAATAGCCTTGCCCTCCTAAACAGGTGCATAAAGTGTGTACACAACTAGTAGAAAGCTGACTGGCATCTTACATGAGGCAACCATATGATCTCTCTAGTGTCTCAGATCAAAGTGAACTGGTAGGCATTCAATGTAACGCATACAAAGAATAATCCGGGGTAAGACTACCAACAGAGTGAATTCACTGTGGAGCATAATGTGTTGTTAGTTTCCTGGTCATTATTTTAGGACAGTCTGGTTACAGAAAGAAAAATGGGAGTAAATTATAAACTCCCAAGTATTTTCAAGTTAACAGGCAGCAGTGAGAGTATATATTAACTTCTATATATCATATTGCCATAATCTTGAATGATAATTAAATAGTCCTGAAATACTGCAATATATAGTCAAAAAATTACAAGATTTTTTAAAAGTTTTACTCTGATGCAAAGTGCTGTGACTTTTGTCGGATCCTTCTAGATCTGGAAAGTCACTGCCATCACCCCAGTAAAATCATAAATAGAAACTCTAATCAACATTTAATAAAACACTCATTACAGAGCCCAATCAATTTCAATAACCCTAACTTTTAAAAAAGTTATATTTTTAACAACCCCCCCCCCCCCAAAAAAAAAAAACAGCAACTCTTGCTGACATACATCATGAATATTCATGATATGGTACATCCTTGATTTCCCATAACTTAACACTTGTTCATATCAGGAAGTGTTGTGCTGTCTAGTACTTACTTAGCACTAAGGTTAGTACACCTTTTATTGGTCCAAAGTATAAATGGTAGTCAGAAAGCAACATTTACATTTCAGTGTACTGAAATGGTTACAAAGTAGTAGTCCAAGAATTGTAATAAAATCATTCTTGCTTCTTTAGTCATTAATGTGGCATGTTTACTTTAGTAGTCCAAGTTATCTGGATTTTGTACAATTTCCCATCGTTTATTTGCCTTCAGGGTTGGCACAAACCTGGATGGAGACATGTTTTATCAGCAATCATAGAACAGGGTCTCTTGCAGTTACTTGCAGCTCAGTAAGCTAAAAGTTATTTGTGCTTACATTACGGCAACACTGCTAAAGCCCACACTTCAGCCAAGGATGTTATCTACATACAAGCTGCAATAACAAAAAAAACGGTCAGTGAACAAATCTGTTAATGCCTAGAAATACTTGGGAATTCCTATTTTGTTTGCAATTTCCTTTCAGTAACAAGATTGTCCTAAACTTATAAGGATCAGGAAACTAACAGCATGTTATGCTTCAGGTATTGCTAGATATATATACAAAACAGGTAGTTAACCTAGCAAAAGATCTAGATGATCAGTACCCATCCTCTTCAGAACCTGCAGGACGTATCCACCTTTTCAGGATGCTCAACAGACAGAAAATTTTCCTAAGTTCCAACTCCCCAACTTTACACATATTGCAGCAAAATCCCTCATCTCTCCAGATTTAACAGTATGCTGCTCCAGAGTGAAGGATAATAAAGCATATGAAAGACCAATACAAAACCTAGTGATCTTGTAAAGCTTCTTTAATGACTCAGTAACACAGGATCAGGGAAGCAACATGGATACATTAAAGAGGATATACTTGGATCATCTTAATAATTTGTTACAGTAAGTATATAACTTTTTTATGTCTAGATTGATCCAGTCCATCCACTTCAAAGTATGTAGAACAGTCTCCAACATGACATCCTGGTAAGATCTTGAAATAATTCCTCTCAAGACAGTGTCTGTGAATGACAACTGACACCAAGAGATCAAATCCAATTGTAGTGTCTTGTAAAAGTATGCACAGAAGCCCATGGTATAGATGCACTAATCTCATCTAGAGAATGATTTTGGAAATATATCGGAGATGTAGCCATTTTTATCACATCTCCTCCTATTTTAATTGTTGAGCCTCTTCTTCTTCTGATCTTGGCATAATTACATATTCCATAAATATTTCCATTTGTGCTCTTTCTTGGTTTATACACAACTGCTTTACACAAATTAAAAAAAATTCCAAAATATCTCATATACTTCTATAGGATCACTGGTTATTTTTCTTGTCATAGGCTCTCGAAGTTTAGCAACAACCCCTTCTACTTTATATTACCTAAGTTGCTGTGCTAAAGGTTGTGCTCTAGAGTTATCAAAATACAATTGCTTAACAGCAATTTTTCTAAACACTTTAGAATATGTATTTGCTCCACTTCTTTTGTGAGATTCACCTTACTCTGCAATAATTTAACCTTTGCAAGATCCTTTAAATAATTATTGTTACTACTTAACCATATATCTTTCTCTTTTGTTTATGCCCTATTTTTAAACTCCATTTTCATTTTACCCCACTCACTAACTATAACTTCTGAAGAAATTCCTATTTTCCCTAATAACTCTCAAATAATTTACACTAACCATGACATTCCTATTTTCCCTAATAAAACTCAAATAATTTACACTACCCATTCCTTAAATTCCTCTTTTTTAATAGGTAGTGGAAAGCACCAGTGTCTTATATTAACCTCATTACCACACATTTTATCTTAGTTTTCATCAGTGAATGATCTGAAATAGTTATTGGATGAGTTGAAGCATTCAATTAAATACACATTCATGTGAAATACAATTTCTATCTAGTGTAGCCCAGTTATCGTACTTTGGGGAGTAATAAGCACATTCTGTCCGACTTCCTACTATTGAATTAATGCCCTCCATAACAAATATTTTCATAAATTTCTTCAGAAATATATCCTCTTTTGTTATATTTTCCCTTCTAGGCCTCCCTGATACATCCTCACTATTGCAATTAAAGTTCCAATCCCCTTTTTCTTTTGTTTCTAATATTCTGCTGAATACCCATCCTGAAATCCTTTCTTTGTCAAATCTATACGCTCTTTTCTTTCCAAAGGTATCTCCCTCTGCAGAGCTATTTGTACTGTGCATTTCTTAATATAATCCAATACTTATTTTTGTCAATACCTGTAAGGTCATTTACATTCCAAGCTACTATAGAGAGAGAGAGGCCATTATGATAAAAAGCAACTATTCCCACTTATTTTACATTACAGTTTTCTGAATGTGTATTCCCAGCTTTTGCCTTACATGCACACTAACCTTTGGCAAGCTGATCTTTCATACAGTTGTTTCTTCTCATCTGTATTTGAACCTATATCACATTTATTAATACTTCTTTGCTTTAATGCCAACCCTCAAACAAAAAACTAAATACATTTTCAAAAGACCCCATCGCTTATTAACTTACAGCAAACACACAAAACTATGTACATTTTCAACAAATGAAGTTTAACCTTCCAGATAGGAAATGTCTCAAATTGACAGCTGCATCCACAGGTATAACCCAATCTAAAATGAACATTATTCATGCTAAAGCACAATTTACAGCCTGTGTTTCCACTTGTACTGACTGCTGTCTATTCTTTATCTCTATTCCTCTCCCAGATGTGAAAAACAGCTTAAATGTTTTCAAAAATATTAACTTTTAACATTAAGAAAAAGTACACTAGCTGCCTTTACATAAGATTAAATTATACACTGTTCTATTAACAGCATTAAAATATTAAGACTACTAGGATGGATATTCTCTTTTATTCACATCTCATAATTTCAAACTTTATTTTTCATTGATGTACTTGTCATTGTACACTTAAATTTTCTATTTCCCTCAGTGGAAAATGCTCAGAACTCTCAAGATTAATTGCTTGCATCTGCAGTCAACTTGTCTCCATGTAAAAGTAGCCAGGGATGAGGAAAAATGAGCTAACATGCAGATGCATGAAGAGATCTTTTTAATTTTCACTCAGAACAGAATGTACAGAATTACCCTGGTTAACTGCCTTCAGCTGCAGACTTCTTGTCTCACACTGAAAGCATATGCTAATAAAAAAAGTCAATACCCTTGCAGATGCAAGAAGGTTAGCATTTTCATGGCTTCCATCATTTTGTCATATTTATAAGCCTATTTGCTTTTAAAAAAAATCATGTTCATTGCTTAACCCAAGGACATTAATCTAGATTATACCTGTGTAAAAACAAAGGAAATGATTATCTTAGTTTTACATACTGTATAATATAGTCAGTACACTTTTAAATCCTTGCCCACCCCTGTAGCCCATGATTCCACCACTATATTAACTTCAACATGCTTTTTCAGTCTTTCTTCTTGTTATACTATAAAACATCTATTTCCTTCAACTAAAAAGGCACTTATTTACTTTAATGTCTAACACAGTCAATGAAAAGACACCTACCCAAATGTAAAATATCCATGACTGCATACTATACAAAACTGCTTTACAATATAACATGCAATTCATATCATTGACAAAAACTGTTTTTCTAACAGTTGTTTTTTTCCCCTTTAGTGTCTTCCAAAACAGTAAGACATAATGTGGGGTATATGCTTTACAGTCCATGCATAAGTTTAACAAAGTCAACAAAAGTCCAGCCTTGTCTCAACCACTTTTATTTGCAAAGACATATTTCACATATATGACTGATGCTTTGTAATCTCACATATATTCATTAATTTCAGAGTTGCTGGTCTTCTTCCTGATTATCTCCATTTCCCAACAGTAGACTGGTTCAAGTCCAAGGTACTCCTGATTCCAGTGCTTTTTTCTTTCTCTCAAGCATTTTCCTTTGGAACATTGGAAAAGGCTTCATTATCAAAGTCTCTCTATGAGATTTATTGTTAGACGAATGAGAAGCAACATACTCTTCTACTTGCTGGCTCACTTTTTTGTTGGATAAACTTTTTTTTTATTTCCTCCTTAGCCTGTTATGCATCAAAAATCCCTTTGACCCCCCAGGAAAAATACTCTGAAGACAACTGGATGCAGAAGCTCAAATCTCACACCAGTCTCTCAACATTTCACTGATTACTGGGATAAATGTGCTTCTCTTCTGCTTGGTAAACAGTGAATAATCATTTTCAACAAACACTCTGCTGTTTAAGTTTTTTTTAAATACTTTTCCCTCCTGTCACAGTGTTGCCAGGATCAACTCTTTCTGTTGGTATGAGTGCATCTTTACTAGTATGGGTATTGGCTGCTTTCTCATGGCCAGGTTTGGAGCATACATTCAATGTACCCTCTCAATTAACAAATCCTGTGGTGGAACACCATATTCCAGATGATATGTGATTTCATAAATTAATACAGTCTGTTTTTCTCCAGTGACCCTTGTACAGCAGAAAATCTCATTTTTTCTGTGTGCTATCTCCTAACTGCATTTTTTTAAACAGCTCTTCTTGAGAAGTCTCACACTTAGCAGCATTTTCTTCATTTCAGCCTCTTGTTTTTTTTTTTTTTTTTCAGTTTTATCAGCTCATCTGAATAGCTAGTTAAAGCTTCTATTTTTTCCAGCCTTTTGTTGTTAATGTATTCCTTCAATATTTCATTTATCTTAATCACCTCTTAGGATGATTAATTTATTTTACTCAAAATTTTTGGAATCCATCTCTTGTACCAAGGTGGACGCCTGAACTGCTTTTTGCTGAAAAACTGCAAGATCATTCCCAGATGGTGTTTCCTCTTCACCTTTTTTTGGTTGATTTTTTCAGGTTCTCCAAACTACTACTTTGCTGGCATCTATGCAATGCACTTACTGGCCAGTAACTGAATTTTATGCAAAGTAACTGTTTTAGTGGCATTACTCTTTCCCCAGTTTCTGTTTTCACACTAGGGGACCTGAAATCAAGCTGTTGATCAGTGTGTAGCCATCTTGGAAATCTATGTTAATGTCCTTTTCAATGTTTCAAAGCAAACCCCAACAACCATTAGAATTTTGACATATTTTTTTTCCTTTTTCCTCTCTTATAATTTCTCATTTTCATTCCAAACACCTAAGTGCCATTAAAGGAGGCATTAAGAGATGCCTTGAAATTTTCAGTTAAGTCCATTAGGTCCATCCAGCATGACAACAACCAGTAATTCTAATGCATGCTGCCCTTGCTGTCCTATTCACAACATTATGCACCAGGAGCCTTGTCAGATTCCATATAAAATAGTTGCTAAAACTTATATGAGTTGAGTTTCACCTCATTAACTTCTGTGACTGTTGCAGTGTCTTGACTATCTTTATGGCAAGTTCATGTTGAAATCTCAATATACTGGATATGTAAGTCAAGTGCCCTTATAGAAGCACCACTACCGTAGGTGGACATGGAATCTTGTCCAGTCATCTGCATGGTAGCTACTACAATGGGATCTTTGCACAATTCCCTGACTACAAGAGATATATTCTTGTTTGCTGGGATACCACCCAGGATGTCATATGGCTTGATCTGAAAGTTTCCTGTCAGATCTTCTTTGGTGATGGAGCAATGGCTGCCCATCATTCTCATTTTTCAAGACATCTAGGATCTCCCCAAACTAGGAGTCATCTGGAGTGGATGCTGACCCACAAATCAAGGTTAACATCAAAAAATTATCACAGGTACTAAAAAATAGTATCAGCTACACAAATTCTTCCAAAGTATTAAGAGTAACATCAGATGCCAAGGAAACTGCAAATCCTCCTTTACTTACATCAGGAAATTAATAACATTGGAACACTTACTTAGATCCAGTACATATCAAAAATATATCAGCTTAAAAATTCAGTGCAAATTTCATCCCTGAGACAAATATACACAGCCCACATACTTTAAAGAATCTCAAACTTCCTATTATTACTAAAGAACACTTGCTAAATGTACTTTCCAAAAACAGATACATCCGCCATTGTTTCTCATAACATACCCAAGCAGCCTGCTGAACAACACTAAACATGCTCTGGTGGAGCCATCACTACAGCTATTCAACCTGAGCTTAGCCACTGGCTTTGTTCCTGAGGTATAGTGTACAGCAGCTATGATGTCATTTTATACGGGCAGTATCACCACTGACTTCAAGAAACTGTAGATCAATTTCTTGAAAAGCTTCATCTACAAAGCCATGGAATAGATCATATCTAACCTGATAGACAACAATATTAAAAACTTATAAGACCTAACTCCCAGCAGTTTGGCTTTAAGGGAAAATATTGTCTAATTAATCTAATAAAGTTCTTTAAGAGGGTAACAAAAACCATGGGCAGTGAACTTGTGTCCTTACAGCATATCTTGACCTTGCTAAAACATTTGATACCATACCATATGTTACCATAATTAACTATATAAATGGGCTCCAAACTGATAGCTAGGCAGTTGGGTTGATAGCAAACTGGCTGAGGGAGAGAATCCATACAGTATGGGTTGCAGGTACATCCTCAGAGAGCATGAATGTAACCAGTAGAGTCCTTGGTAAGTCTTCTACTTGCTGTCTTATACTTCTTGATATTCAAATGAAAAAAAACAGGCTCTCGGGTTAACTAAGTTTACAGGTGATTGTAACTGTGTGCCATCCTCAAATTCCCATTAGACATGCAGAAGCTACAACTCGAACTTACAAGTTAGTAACTGCTGCACAGAAAACGGACTAAAACTAAATGCTAAAAAGTGCATTTGGTAAACACTCCCTCAACCCAGCTTATAGTATAAACTAACTCCAAAATAAACATTTTGTGAGAGACCTTGGAACATGGGTAGATGATTCCCAATTTTTTGATCATCATGTTGCAACAGTGTTTAGGAAATCCTTCTATCTGGCAGATCAACTGAAGGCAAAATGCATCTTCTCTACATCTAAAGAAGTGTTTACACCTCTACATTTTGCAATGATCAGGGCCATCACAAAGTGCAATGCGCCTCCTTGAGATGCATCTTACTACATATACATTAGGCAGTTGGGGAGACCCCATAAATTCCTAACAAAAAAGATCACAGGCCTAGAAGACTTGCGCTATCATGTGCAACTGGAAGTTCTCTCCCTCTATTCAGTGTCCTAAGGACTCCTTTGGGGGATCTGTGTTTGCTTTTTGGGTCATTATGAATCTGGCAGTCTGAAACCTGTTGTATCTCCAAAATTCAAACCATTCAGTGAACACTAGGACCAGACATATGAACCTGCTACAGTAGATCAAGAAATCATGATGGAGAGTTTCATCATGCAATGGCGTTCCCTTCTCTGGGACAAACATCCACTAGAGACCAAACAATGGGACACACTATCTTCCTTTAAAAAGGAGTTAGACAACTGGATGGGTATTCACAAAATTGCACATGGCATGACTGGACTATCTTACTTTGAAAAAGTGAAGCAAATTCTGAGGGGGGCTACTGGCAAGGAGTAAATGGCCACATGGCCATTTGCCTTATATTTCTTAGGTTCATAGGTGTGTACTAGACTAACGGCCCTGGACCCTATATAAGCCTAACCCAAGAAGATTCCCTGGCATCATGCTACCCAAAGTTAGTTCCCAGTGCCCCTGTCAAGCAAGGCCACCATAGTGATCCCTGGGGTGAATTTCCTATTGCCTATCCACCCGTCAAGATTTCTCTTAAAGAGGGCCAGTGAAGTGCTCTGCTTGACATGAATGGGTAGTTTGTTCCAGAGTATGGGAAGTCTCTGGGTTAGGAACCTGTCCCTCCAGCATGCTCTGTTTATTGTGGTAATGAGGTTTAGGTCCCTGTAGCATGTGGCACAGAGGCATTGGGATTTCTTTAGGTGTAGCATATTTAGCAGCTCTGTGTCAGACATGGCTTTGTAGGGGAAGCAAAGATCGCCTCTAAGTAGGCAATAAGAGACAGAGTATAGTTGGAGGTTTTTGAATTGTCGTACAGGGCATGTGTCTAAGGCCCAAGATCCTCTTAGTGAGGTATTTTTGTGGCCTTTTCAGTTGTTGTAGGTGTTTAGTGAGGTGCATACCAAATGAGGCATTGTATTCTATATTAGGTCTAATGAGGGATGAGTAGAGAGGTATTATGACCTCTTTCTTCCCAGATGAAATCTTTTGTAATGAGATGTGCCAAATAGGACTTTCTGACTACAGTGGCAATGTGTTATCAAAAGAGAGGTTGCTGTCAACCTGTGTCCCCAGGTCTCTTATTACACCTTCAGTGTTTAGTGGACTACTGCCTATGTGGTTCATAGGCTCATAGATTATTACTAGGCTAACTGCCCTTGTGGGTCATTTTAAGCCTAGCCAACTACCCCATGTAAGACTCAAACCCTGCACCTTGTGTTTGCAAGGTAAACACCTTAACCATTATGCCAACCTCCCACCCCTCAGTAGCTCATGAGCACCAAATTTTTCGCAAAGGGAATGACAATGCACGTTTTGGCATTGAGCTTAAGGCCATGGTTCTGGCACCAGTCATTGCTGTCAGTGAGGCCTTTTTGTAGAATGTCTACATCAGTTGGAGAATCAATAATGGCTCCCAGTTTGCAATTACACCACTTGTAACTGGTTGGTAGCCAGATTTGGAGTCCACTGCTTTCAGTGTGGGTTCTATCAGTGAGCCAGTTGGCAACCCATCGTATAACATAGGAGTTTATGCCTAGTTTAGTGAGTCTATCTATGATTCCTGAGTGAGGGATGGTGTCAAAGGCCTTGGCAAGATCTAGGTAGGCTGTGTGAACTACCTTGTTCTCATCCACAGCTCTGGGGACAGACTCAAAGAAGTCTATCAGGCTGAGCAGGCATGATCTACCTTTCACAAACCCAAACTGCATAGGATCCAGAGTTTGGAGATTCCCTATGTCCGTATTTATAAGGTCCATGATGATGTGCTCCATAGCCTTACATATCAGACTCGTTAGGCTAATGGGGTGGTAGTTCCCAGGGTCTGTAGTTGCTCCCCCTTTGTGGAGTGGGATGACCATAGCAGTGCACCATTCGATAGGAAAAAAGCCTGAAATGAGGCTGTGATTCAACAGGGTACTCAGGTGTGGTGCCAATTCACTTTGTAATTCATGCAGAACACAGCCAGGGATATTATCACGTCCTATGGAAGCTGTATTCTTGGCTTTGGACAGTGCAGTTTTAGTTGATAATAGGGACTTGGCATTCCTCAGGTATTGTGATAGGCACTTTAGGGAGTGAAAGCGGGGTAAAGTTCGCACTGAACCTGATGGCCAATTTGTTGGAAATTCAGTTGATTCTGTATATGTATTGCCATTGTGCTGTAACTCAGAGCAGATCCGAGTGTTGCCATGTAGATTCTTGACATAGCTATAGAATGCCTTGTGGTTGTCTTTAGAATCTGCAACAATTTTGTTTTCATAGCTAGCTTTAGAGGATTTGATGAGGGATCTTAGTTTTTTGCTGAGGCTGACAAGGGAGGATTTCCAGTCTTGGGACTTCACCGTTTTCTGCAACAGTTTTTTCCTTCTGTTGTAGAGTTTGTTTATGGCGGGGGACCACCAGATTGGCTTCCTTTTTTTGGAGGAGAGCAGCTTGGTTCTGTTTGGTATGACCTGTTCCATGCACTTGTGTATGTGCTCATACAGTGCATTGGTGTATGATTCAGTCATGCACCTTATTTTCCATTTGCATGGGTGCTGTGAAGTTAGCCATCTCTGTTTTTAAAAGTCCAAAATTGGTTTTGGAGAATTTTTTTTACAGTGGTTTCCTTTAGGCGGGTGACAGTGGGATGTGGATATCCATGGTGATAAGCTTGTGGTCAGACCTGACCAAGGAGGAGTTGATTACTGGTGTAGAGCAACAGCTGCCCATGTTAATAATGACCAGGTCGAGGATGATTCTACCCCTGGTGGGGGTAAGAATGAGTTAGTCCAGGGCATTGGAATTAATGAATTCCAGAAAACGTTGAGCAAGTGTGCTGGTACAGGAGTAATCTTCCCAGTTAATGGAGAGGTAGTTAAAGTCTCCCAGTATAAGGGTATTGGGTTGTACCTTAATATTTAACAGTGTGTTTAAGAATGTGGAGTGGGATTCAGAAACTGAAGACTTAGCTTTGTCTCCATCCTATGAATCTGGAATGGGAGATTATAGGAGAGACAATATGCTCTCTCAGTATCCTCAGTGAAGATGACTCTAAACACAAGGATGAAGCAACCAGGGAACCAGACCTAAAAAAATATATATATATTTAAGGTGAATTTTAGATCCCCTGCCTTTATGATGGAAGGCATAGGAGACCATGGGTGCAGAATGAGAAGGGTCTTGGATCAGGACCTTTGCAGAAACAAGAAATAAAGATCCTTGTAGAGAAGAATACAATACTGATATTAGGATCTGCCTTGGAAGCCCAACCAGCATGGTGTGTTGACATTGGCAAAGTGAGCTGACACTGATCGGTAGCAATGCTAATATTGACAGAAGCACTGGTGCCAGCTGACTGGTCTCCATAGACATCAATACCAACCTTCTCAGCCCCAAGTTCCTGAAAACTGCAGACACCAAAGATCATAACACCACCAAAGTAATCTGGGCCACTGCTAACCTCAGTTCTCTAGCACTGACTCAGCACTAGGAAGGTATCTGACATTAGAAGGGTCACTGCCAACAGGACTGACGGCATTGGCAGAGTCAACACCAGAGGGGGAAAAAAAGGTCTGTGACTGCGGTCCTTGTTGTATATCCAACAGTCATTAGGCATCAGCAATGAAATGAAAGCTGATAAGAAACAAGGGGAAACAAATATGAGGGAAGCAGAATATTCATCTGCCCCAGATACAGAAAAGGGGGTGGACATTTGCCCCTCTAAAAGTGACCCCATCATTTTTCATTTGTTGGGATTTAACTGTGACAGGCTGACTCTGATCTAAAGATACAGACTAAGTTAAAATGAAAAGACCTAAAAGGAAAGCCGAGAAGTGGGCAATCTCCCTAGCTCTGCACCCAAAGGGGGTTCCAGAAGGTCCTGACCCATCATTAACTGTAATCAAAAGTTTTTGGGACCCCAGATACACTAGGTGAACACTCACTGTCCTCCTGCCCCGAGTGCTTGGCTGACACCATACATCAACCACTGAAAGAATGGGTTCTATGAACATCTTTTTTTTTTTTCTTTTACCTGGACTTGGGCTTCTGAAACTTCAAACTGTTTCCTGTCAAAAGCCCTAAAAATCACACACTGTAGTTGTTGCAATCTCAACCATACCACACAAAAAACATGACTGTCTTGCTGTGACATCTTGTGACAGTACTTCTCTCGTTTTCTAACAAACTACACAGTATACAGTACCAGTTAATACCTGCACATAGCAGTATTTCAGTGACTACAAAGTGCATATGTTTGTGCATGAAAAGTCCTAATCAACAATGCTCACAACTTATATGTTGAGTTTTACATGACTGATGCCTATATACTGTCACTAAATCTATTTCACTGATCACAAACATGACAGTGAATTCTTTTATCAATGGCACAGTGTTCACTGACCTCTTATGTTGGCAAATATGGCACTGAGAAGTAGCAGTAGCACTAATTTTCATGACTATGTGCACTACTGCATCATCAATCATTCAGCTATTTGTTCTTGTCCAAGAGTCATTGGAATAATAATACTGCATCATTCCTACATAGAGATACAGTGATCTGATATCAATGTCTGATGACACATCCTGTAATCTACTTACATATGGCTTTGTATTATATAGGAAAGGTATCATGACCATAGATCTTCATGACCTATGTCCGTTTACTTCAACAGAACTGATTCTCCCAGGCTTAAAACTTCTCCCACTACTAACATAATGATTCATATCTCTCATTCTTTACAGGTTAAACTGCTGCACATAGGCCTCAGGACCACTCCTCCAGATATCTCCAAAACAGGATTATTTTAACTAGAATAGGGGATGCTGAGAAGGATATATTGAAGTGTACAGATCTATTATGGTAAGTGTGATCCTTTCCATTCACTTCAACAGTAGGTTTAGTCACCAGTTATTCCTCTTGGGTGGTATCATGGCAGAGTTTCACAAGGGATGGTATGACCTTGATGTTTTCGCTCCTCTAGCTAATATAGTGTCTTCTTACAAAAGTGCACAAAGAAGTCCATGCCACACCTGCACTGAAATCATCCACAGAAGCATTAGAAGAGTTCCTTAAAAAGACAGATGTTCGCTATGACCTAGGTAACATCTTGCATTTGTCAAAGCAAAAATGATACAATCTAAA
Organism: Protopterus annectens; assembly: GCF_019279795.1. Lineage (NCBI taxonomy): Eukaryota > Metazoa > Chordata > Ceratodontiformes > Protopteridae > Protopterus > Protopterus annectens. Next base: position 586,965,107 of record NC_056728.1, read on the forward strand.
AGCCACCAGGACAAGGTGACACTGGATGCTTTCTGACCTACTTTGTCAGGCTCAAAGGAAACAAAAAGTCTGTCTTCTTTTCTGATATATTTGGTTATATTTAAATAAAAATCTTAATTGTGTGTGTGCATGAAGACAGCATAACAAAACACTCTCCTCAGTTCAAAAGCTAGCAGAAGAACATTGGCAAATAAACTGACAAGATTAATTTTCTTTAGAAGTGTAGTCAGCCTTGGGCATAAAGGTCACATTAATTTCTAAATATACATGATCATTATGAAAAATTATATATATATATATATATATATATAAAATTTAGAAGGAGCTTAAACTTATGAATGCCTCCTCATGTATATCACTGCAACTAGAAAGTGTATTTTTCATGAAAGGAATTTTAGATCAATTTCAGCTGCTGATTCAAAGGGAAGCAGCATCAGTTTCTCCAATGTAAAGATTAAGGATGAAAGGTACAGTTTCTCTAAGAGAATGCAAAAAAAGGCATCTCTTTCTACAGACTTCTAAAGATTTTAAAAAGCAAGAATGAAGCCCTTGATGAAAATTAAAAAAAAAATGCAGCTATATATATCTTGAATGTGCAATAGTTAAATCTTGATCAAATATGTGAGTTAAAAACTGCAGAACAGTCTGGATCAGAGCTGGCATCCCACAAATAAAACTGTTTACTTCTATAAACCTTTCTGTTTGGAGCTTTTGGGCAGCAGTGAGAATCTGGACCAATATGGGAAGGCAATTAAGGCTTCTATTCATAAATGGAACTGTTAAACTATGCAGTTAATTTAAAGCACTGGAGGTCTGGAAGAATATTGTAGGTCAGATGGGACGAGAGACCTCTGTGACATCTGAGAAGAAACTCGCCAGAAGATAAGGCCAAAAAGAGCAAACCAGATTTTCTAGTATGACAACAGGGTTGAGATGATGATGAACCTGCCCTTGTAAAATTTAGCTTTCTTCAAACACAGCTAGCAGTCAAAATCCAGAAAAGTTGCAAGTCAAAACTCATTGTTAAAGGCAGGAACAGAAAGGATGAGCCAAAAAGCAATGGTAACATCATGGTGGAAATAACAAATTTTGTTTTACACTGAAAATAATGCTGGAAAAAAAACCAAAACAATTTGACCCGAATATCCAAGAATATATGAACAAAACTGAAAAAACTCTCAAAAAATTCCAAATTGCTATAACAACCAGAGGGCTCCTCTTTATGTCGATAAGTAGAAGATAAAATCTGGAAAAAAAAAGAGATGTGTGGAGCATCACAGGAGTGGAAGGACAGAAGTGGAGCATTATGAGAGCATTGGGAAGAATTTTCAGCCTTGAAAAGTCTGAAGTGCAGATCAACTGCTGGCTGTACCTGCCAGGTCTACTTCTGAAGTGGAAAAAACGGATCACACAAAATAGCACATTGGTAGCTCAAGTCCTATTTTGAAAAGTCTTGACTGGGTCAGCAAATCCACTAGTTCCTCAAACAAAACAGTTGGTTTGTAGCACTATAATGACAGCAGAAGCTGGTAAGAACAGAAATATAAAGTGCTACATCAGGACAGTGACATTCTTCACTTTTTCATTCAGTGATGTATTTAGAAATGACAAAAGGCCTAATCAGTTTTACATGGCAATTTATTTGTCATTTTAACTGATAAAGTGCAAAACCAACAAAGTTGAAAAACAATGTTCCAATTAAAACAAAAAAGTAACACAATATTTACAGATGAAAGTTACAATGCAGTTTTGTTTTTGTACCACCAAATCCATTTCAGAAAATACAATGAGTATGAATGTAGCAAAACATGACTGTAAAGACACAGTGGCAACACAGTTGCAAAATGTTCAAACACAGTCCAACATTTAAAGTACACGACTCTAGCAGTCAAAAAAGCTAGCAGTCAAAAAAGCACACTGAATTCTATACAAAATTCACACTTGTAATGTGTCAATACCCAGTGATTTGAAGTCATTTTCTTTTAACTTGTCTTAATCAGCAAGAATCCTTTTCGAAAATGTAATCAGTAGCCAATGGCAAAACACAAATGGCCCCCTTTTAATTACTTAGAATACAGTGGATTCTGAAAAGCTTGATGGCACTATTTGTAAAACATTAGTAAACTTACTTAACCAACTTCAAGCTATCACACAGTCAACAAAATATAAAGAAAACAGTGCAAACATCCACAAACCCAGCAGCCATCTTTGGCAGTGGAGTTTAGTGCTTCCAATATTCTACTGAAATTTGAGGAATTAAGGTATTTTGAAAGATAAATACTGAACAGGTGGATAACATTACTACTGGCAACATTTATTTACATAACATGTACTGCTACTTGAAAAGAAAGCCAATACATCTGCAGTGAGAAGCACTTTTGTTTAACTTACTTGCATTCATCAGGTACATTACAAAACCCATTTAGTGGTGGACTAAAAGCACTGCCTGATGGAGTAAGGTCTAACAGCACCTAGATGTGTAGTCACAAGTATGCTGCACTTACAAAAAATTATCAGCTGTAATGACAGCACTTAACAGAACACACAAATTCAATGTACCAGGAATGATCACAAAGCTAATGTTGAAAGTCTCCTAGGAAAACCAACAACAAACAGCATCAGAATGGGGAAAAAAAGATGTTCAACAGCTCATATAAAAGGGTGCATGTTGTTATATGTGAACAAAAAACAATGTAAGCTAATAAACTGACAGTATTCTAATTAAATTCTTGCAACAATGTTTCTTTTTCATAGTTTGTGGTTTCTATTAACAATTCGAGGAAAAAATCCTAATCAAAAATTATTTATTTTATTTAAAGCTAATTCCTCAAAAGCACGTGTTAGTTTTCTCAATCTGAGAAGTATACTGCATGTAGAAGTGCAAGCCTACAAAATTCAATGTCACTCAAGAATGTTCAAGTCTTGTTGATAATGTGGTTGTGCATGTTCTTCTGAATTATCAACCAAGAGAGTCAAACATGGACAATAAATCAATAATGTATTTTCATCTGTTATGCTTGAATGGTGGACTGCTTCAAACTACATAAAATAGTCCAGTGACAAGTATGCAAAAGCACTGCTATATGCTAGTTGCACAGTACATTTTTTTAATTGTTGAACAGACTGTCAGAGAGACAGTACACAGAGCAAGAGAAATATGCTAACATATCCTTCAGTCATTAATTACCACTAGCAAAAGATGCTGTTTACCATGATACATTATGCAAATAAATTAAAATGCGTCATTTAACCAAGCGGCTCAAGCACTATAATGAGAAATGTTGACTTCACAGTATTGTTCACATAGGTGACGCAGTGTAATCAAATTAAACTAACACATTCTTTAGATTTACAGCACAGGTAACAGTACTAAATACAGGCGATAGGTGGCACTGTGGTAAGAAGACAAAGAAGCATTTCTCTCCTAATAATCTAGAACACAAAAATGAAAATGTTTCATGAGTAAAACATGCAGTGCAACAGAATTCTCAGTTTAAACGCTTAATCAATGGCGTGAAACAATTTTTTATGATGTTTTCCTCGAGCTGCACCAATCTCTCCCCAAAAATTCAGTGTTGCCATCTGTTTACATTTCAACCGAACATTTTTTTACAAGACAGTAACCACAATGGACAAGAATCAAGGTATACTACAAAATGCAAGTTTCTTCTGTTATACTTTTAAAACAGATGCTTTGTGGCATTCCAGCAAAGTTCACTATCATTCTAAGTGAAAGAAATACTTCAAATGTACCTCAGAAATCCTCACAGTGTGAACATTTTAAAACAAGCAAATGGATGATGCATCAAACTGGCCAATTAAACTTCAAAATGGAGGTTAATTAGCAGATTGACAGCCACCTACCATAGAAATCAACTAGCAAATATGCAAGTTTTGACAACCCTGTAAGAGTTTTAAACTGTGAAGCCAACCACATTTGAAAAACAAAATCTTGGTTGTGTTCAGTGACAGCCTTCAAGGGCAAGAAAATTCATCTGCTGTCTAGCCTGCCAGTTTGGGAGAGTGAACATGTCATTGATTTTGGGCGCATAAGCGCTATACTGATTGAAAACTCTGGAGTGCCAATGATGAGTACGCCTAAAGGTGCCATAAATTTTAAAGCTTGTTCTGCTTGCTTTAAGAACAAAAGAATTCCAAGTGAAACCCGCCAAACAATTTTCTGCTGCAACCTTCCATACACAGAAATGTTTTGTCTGTCTCAATTTGCTCGCCAGCCTCCCCACAGCCAGCTTCTCTGCCATATTCATGCCCACACACTAGTAAGTTTATTTAAACCTCTGGAAATCAAACAATGTGGCTCTCAAATTTACACTAATTATTAAAATCAAGTCAGTAAAGAATATAGCAACAAAGTGGTGCTACTAAGAAATAAATGTTATTAAAGGCATTTTCTTACAAAAATCAGAAAGATACTAACACAGATGCAACACAATATTTCAGTTATCTGTTAAAGAACTGTAATAAGTGGTGCTTTGATTTCTGCATGAACAGCACATCAGGAGACAAATGACATGTCATAGTACTCTGAGACACACAAGCATACCTAGGATTTGTGTGTGTGTGTGTTACAAGAAGGTTAAAATTTGATCACTTTTTACGCTGGAAAAAGAAGCAAGAACAGATTAAAGGGACGATGTGTATAGACTCTACTTAGTTTTTTGCAAACACTTTTCACCTGCTGTTTGCTGATGATTAAAAGGACGATGTGCACGGACTCTTTTTATTTAGTTTTTGCAAACATTTGCCACCTGCTGTTTGCTGATCCTCGGCCCCCTCCTGGCCAATCAACCCATTTTTTCCCTCATCACTAATGATGCAAGTCAGCTGAGAGGGGTCATCATTAAGACAGCCACCAGGAACAGCTTGAGGGTTTTACTTACACCAATACCTCCCAGCACATGCTCAGCTAAATACAGGATATGTGACATACAATGTGCTGACTGAACTGGTCCTCCCTCACGTCTACAAGGGATGCTGACAGGAAGTGAACCTGCCCTCAACCTTGAGATATGGGAAGTGATTTCCACGGCCACCCACCAGGTAAACTGCATTCGTCTGTCTAGCCTTAAGCATTTGCACCCTCCATCCCAAAAGAAGAGATAAGTAGGTCATGCTAATACACTCTTCTCCCTTTCAGTACTAGGGACCCCAGTCACCTGAGTCGGAGTCATGCCTTCATCCCTCTAAGCCACAGAGTCAGACTAAGAATGTATGAATATAGACGTCCTGAAGACAGTTATACACAGGACAACAAACATAATCCAAATTAATATGATCCCACAAAAAAAGATCCCACAACATAAATGATGTAAATGTAGGCCTGTCAAAAAAAAATACAAACCCCAAATGAACAAAATGTGAATTTTCACAGAAAAGTACTGGAAGACACAGTGTACTGTACACACAGCAGGAATTCAAAAATACACTGCATTGGGCACAAAATAAGGAAACTTGACATAAGCATATTTACAGTGAAATTTTCCTATTTTGCATTTTGAAAAGCAAATGACAATCATGAGGCAGAACTTCTAAGATTATTCTGGGGATTTCAACAGCTTGAAGTAGATTTACAATTAAAGATCATGGCATATGGTGCAGAGGGTTAATGTTGTGAGCTGTAGTTCCTGCGGCACAAGGTTTGACTCCTTCAGCCCTAATTTGCCTATGTAACCCTGACCAAGCCATTTAACCAGATGTTGCTCCCAGATCACCCCCTGAAAAGGGATAGTGTGTCCAGAGAGTCTACCTGTTTAACAAATGGGTATCATCATCACCATCATATGCAATGGTTTCAAATAAACTGATAACACATTGAATATAACTTCTACAAAGTACTACAGGATCTGTCACAAAAAACAATATATACTTAACTACAACTGGATTACTTAGCAAGGGCTGAGATGTCCATTTGGAGCTACTCTATAATGCTTTTTAGGAATGCATACTGTATTTACTACTACAATGCTAGGGTTTCTATCTTTACTTCTAGCCGCTCAACGTTTTGCCACTCCTTGTCCCAACTGCTACTTGCCTCCCTTTAACCATTTCAGGAATGCTGTGACATGGTCACAGGCAAAATGCCAACAACAAATGGTGGCTGCAGCTACTACAGTCTCTGATAAAGAAAGCCAATCATCTTTTTTGCAGAATTAAAAAAAAGTCTCTTTTCTTACTAAAGGGCTTTGTTTCAACACTTGGCTTCAGTGTGGCAGCACTGGCAAGCAGAAAAACTGAGTTTGCGTTGTGATTTCCAGACTAACAGATTAGGGTTTAGATTCTAGTTAGTCCTGAAAAAAATGGCTAGGTGGCAATGCTACTGGAAGCACACCATTGCTGGCTAGTATGCACTTTAAAAAAATCAAGGACCTTACTACTGAAAAAATTCAAAACTTTTAATCAGGATGAATTTATCAACCCATCTGACAAAAATGTAATGCGGGCTAAGAAGTTCAGCATAAATACAGGTGAAGTAAACACCATCAAGGAGAACACACAAAACTGGGCTGGCAATCACAATATAAATTTCCAGGCTTCATAAGAGTAATACATACATTCTCCTTTCTATAAAGGCTAAGAAAAAAAATATGCACACAGACATATACATACACTGATACCTGTGTGTATATATATATATAGTGTGTGTGTGTGTGTGTATATATATATATATATATATATATATATATCTCATGGGAGTACTACTTGCCATCAAAATGAAAGCTTGTCGAAATTGGGCATAGCCGATTCAGCTGATCAACTATCACTTCATTGAAATGTACCACTTTTGCCAGCACAGGATCGTGGTACAGTGGAGATCAGGGAATTTTCCCTGATGGGTGGTGCAGGGGGCTGCCCCTTTAAAAAATCATTGTGTTTTTTTTTTTTTTTTTGATCCTTTGTGAACTGATGTTTTAGTTTTCAACAGTCGATCACTGTAGGCTCAACTAATTGTCAGTTCAATGAAAGGAGATATATATATATGTTTATATATATATAGAGAGAGAGAGACAGAGAGAGAACAAGTGTACATGTACACACACAAAAAACATCATTTGTTGACCCCACACATCACTTGTTACAAAATCGCTTTAAACTTTTAAGCAAAACTCACACTGGCAAAACTCCCTTCAAACATTACCATGGGTTAGACAGGGAGGGAGGGCTATGCAGTTCATTGATGAACAGGAATAGTTCTGTTGGGAAATGTTTAAAGATTTTCCCAACTTTGCAAATATACATGCATGTACATATGTTAAGGTCAATATCTGTATAGTCGACACAATTTGGTTCACTAAACAGAGATGCTCAACAGGTGTGTGAGATTGGTACATTACTGAAGCTGGATAAAACTAGCAGGGGGTATGGGGGCGCAGGCTTGTCCCCCTGTTCAAAAAAAAATCTTGTTTTTATTTTTTTGTTGCTTGCTCCAAGGGTATTTCTCAGTATGTATATGATGTGTCAGCATTGCTTTTGTCAATATTTTGACAATGTCACTGATGTCAACATTTAGCAGTTTCACTCAATTTCAGTACACTTATGCACGCACACACACATCTACATCCACACACAAACATCTTTCAGTAATTAAAAGTGGTCAGATTTAACAATTTATATATATTAGCCCTAACAAGCATTATTGTAGAATAAACATTAAAGAATTCAAGAATGTGGAAATCTTTTTGATTTCTTTATGGATCACACACCATCTTCCAAAAATGACACAGTCAGGGTGAAAAAATACTGATAAAAAACTTTACAAGTCTCACCTTCTAGCAGTTCATCTAAAGCACAACAGACAGTTTAAAAGCTGTACAAAACAACAACTTTTTATACAAAGCACCATAAAGGCACTGATTTATAAAAATACAAAGTAAATTACAATAATGCTCCTTTAAATTTTTGGATTAATGAAATCTAAAGGATTCTACTGAAATTTCACCTTGATGCTCAAGATTTGCATTAAGACATGTGGAATGACAAATATGTCTTCCCTTAAAGGCATGACATCGCATTCTCTAAATAACATTTATAAAAACAACGGCTTCACATTTAGTGTCAAAGGTATGGACCATCTAACAACATAATATTAATAACAAAGAGTAATTTGCTGAAAATTGCATAAAAAGAGCTTAGACGGAATTGCACATAAAAATAATGGATTCAGATATGTGAAAACACGAAACCACCAAGAAGCAGATAGGGTCTATGGCAAGCAATGCACATCAAAACTGATTCCCACAAATTAAACATATAGCTACAGAAAGTCTGCAGTTTATATACAGAAAGGGTTGCCCCACTTTGAATCCATTTACTAACGGATTTATTTATAATACAACTGAGTGATTTACTGAATCATGAATGCCAAGAGCTTCTTCTAACGTGTATGCTGGAAAATGTATTGTGCAGAAGCATATGAAAATTGCTGTTGTAAAAAAAAAAATTGCACAACATTTTTTTCTAGCTATAATTTGTCTGTTTTGTTGACCTGGTTAATCTCCATACGTAAACAGCCTAAATTAAGGGAAGACCCATGTTGCAGAAATGTATACAGACTATGGCAAACATTATGAAGCTAACAATTCTAATTGTGAATTTAATATTACTGTGCGTTTCACACAGTGAAATGAGGAGTCAAGGACACTTTGGCACCATATATTAAAATAACCAACAAAACTATGAAATCACAAAAACAGAATGCAGAAAATGAACCATTACCACACTGAGAAACAAGTCAAATTTCTCACAAGAATTGCACTTTCTTTGGTCACTTTGAGTACTAAAAGTTTAATAGACCACAACATTAAAGCCTGTGTTATTGTTAATAAATGGATCAGCTTCCATTTCATAAACTGCAGCAACCAATAATTCTCTACTTCTGCTAACTATACAGTAAAAATCACACTGACAAGATTTCACACAAATTGCTCGCAGACAGTATGTCCACACCAGCTCTGTGAAGCATGCCATACACACACGCTGAAAAACGCACTGCTCTAATTTAAGAAATTATCTATACCTGTAGACCTTACCCAGAATCAGACAATGGTTATCTAGAAAAATAAAACAAGAAACTTAATATACAGATTACACGGTATCACAGCTTGCACAGGAGAGCTGCAGCACTCACTTTGCACTCTGTGGTAACTTAGAGCTGTGGATTCCTTTCCCAGTGATAGCAAACACTTTTTGTCACCATTACTACTGGTGGGTTGATATGATGGCCCCATTCCCACAATCTGCTCTTCTTGAGAGCTGCAAAGTAAAACCATACATATGGCAAAAAGTACGAGAGAAGACTGAAATGTCTTAGCTAGATGGCTAACATCCCCCAGAGTACTACATGAATCACTCTTCCGGTGTCATGAAACAAAACTACTCAAAACTGGTAGCTCTGTTTAAACAAGTTTCAAAATGTTTAATAAATGCTTTACTTTCTTCAGGGGTACTACAGTGCATTAAAAACTGCAGGTCCTAATTGCTGTAAAGACCAACCCCTAATGTGTGACAAAATGAAACAATGTAAACAGACTTAATAGTATCTGAACAAGTAAGCTTCCAGAAACTTGTTGTCCTTACAATATCATGTTTAACTGATATCAATACACGACTACTGAAGTTAATCTACTAAAACTAAAAACATCAACAGCAAAAGGTTGTAAAAAAAAAAAAAAAAACTGGACCATGCAAAACAAAACTACTGCTATTTGCAAGGAAGGAAGCCTCCCTGCACACACCATGTGTGTGTGTGTGTGTGTGTGTGTGTGTGGGGGGGTGCATACACCTCCTCCTGATAATTATATATACCAATTCAGAGATCTCACAATCCCTGATATATTCCTCAACCTCAGGGATTGCCAGTCTTGCACATCTATCAACAAGCATGCATCAGCAAAACACAGTGACATTTGAGACTTTCAATTGTAAAAGGATTTATAGTGTAACATCTATAATCTATAATCATGTGTATGATATACGGAAGGGGAATGAGCTTAATGCTCTAACGAAACACATTGTAGAGTATTCATCTCATAGTTTTCAATTTAGAGTTTTACAGGTTGTGACAAGAGAGCTTGAGGGGTGGTGATAATGATAACCGACTTGCCAATGCAGAATTGAAATGGATTTTGAGATTAAGCGCGCATTTGGCCCCAGGACTTAACAACTACGTCTCTATTAAATCTGTTTTGGAGAACATGAGAATTTAACAACAACAGAGATTTTGTTCTATCTGACCTTTGTTCTTTGTTCCTATATGTCAGTCCTTGCTGTGTGAATGTAGTTCTATTCTTCTTTCATACACCACCATCTTAGTTTGGCTCTGGGATCCTTTGGTCAATATCTCTTATAAGTATTTGGTCCCATAATTTAGGCTACCATTGTTTAGGCATCAAGTACTATCACCATCTCCATTGGTTTGTGATTTTTCATACATGAGAGTGTGATACTTTTCTAAGCACTCTCAGGTTATTTACTTATTTATTTTATAGCATTATGCTAGTTTTTCAGTATTTCGGTGTTGTCCTTGCCTTGCTTTGACATTCTTGTTATTTTAATTGCATTATTTTATGTCTTTGAATGTATGTTTGCTAATAATTTTTTAGTATTTACAGTATTTTTCATCCCGTTTTTTATATGTCTTATCCACTTTTACATTTAAACTGAATGTGGATATGGTGCTTTGCCATGATTGGTTTTATGTTTATGTCTTCCTTATTGTTTGGTTTTTCTGTGTCAATGTGATAGTCTTTTACTTGTGCACTTGTGTGTTTTTGTATAGAGACCAGTCACGATGGCAGCTTTTAAGGACCCTTGTAGGATCCTTTAAAATGTGCACAGATCTGTATATAATGTATAAATAATTTTTTATAATAGAGTGAGTTGTTGCTTTCATAATTTTACATTTATTATAAATGTAGGAGATTAGTGTTTGAAACAATAGGATACATTATTTGAATGTTTTATTGCCATGGTAATTGATGTAATATGGGTGCATGAGATAATTTATTGCTTGATTCACTCAAGTATTTAATTGCTTAATTTTGCCGCCAAATTTCATATTTAAGAGATGTATTCTTTTATGTTTTTTATCTGATGAAGCGTAGAGGTGTCTACGCGAAAGCGCTCATTCTTATTTTATGTATCTGTTGAATAAATTGGTCTTATCCGTTCTACAATAAGTTTTCAAGTTTTTCTGTGGATTCATTTGGATTTGTGGTGAGACCATCGGTTTATGTTTTTTGCATAGACTTTCAATTGTAAAAGGATTTATATTGTAACAGATCACTTAACTGTCTCACCGTCTCAGTGGCATTTCTTTTCTGTTCAACTAATATTTCTCCACATGGGGCTTCCACAAAATCTCATGATACTTTCTTTAGGAATTTGTCTCTCTGTCTTTTATACAATCTAGAACACTGCATTTTAAGGTTTTTGGCTACGGAAAAAATAAATAATGAGGTAATGTATAATTTGTTCTTTCTTATCCATTGACATCATAACCCTGCTGACTGAAAGAATTCACAGTTCATTTATTGCGTATTGCTACTTTTGCATGCGTTCTTTCCCTCACATAAGAAAATTATATATTCAGCCTTTTGAAAGTTTACAGTTCTTTTCATCTGCAGTCCCACTGTGAAGAAACCCAATAGCAAAGTCAGAAACTGACTGATCTGAGGACCTATGTGATTACTATGTTTCATAAATAATTCTTGCACTAGTTTGTAGCAGATTAAGAAACTGCTTATTGCAGTGTGTTTAAAACATGACAAATAACCTATACTAGTGTGCCACAGAAAGAAAAATTTCAGACACACTGTTCAGAGATTCTCACAGTTACCAGCAATTCTGAGTTCTGTCATTTTCAGGTAAATGCAAACAAGATTCGTCACAAGACAGGAGGACAGGATAATCTCACATTCTAAGGATCCATGCTACATTTAAAAAAGAATCCTAACAAAAAAACAAGTCATATCAGTATGTTCTGCAATCATGTAGTCATTTGGGGTTGTAACAAAATAAAAATTAGTAATGACTACTTGAACTACAACAGAGACACTTAGGATAGCATACCATATACAACTGTGTGTGTGTGTGTAAATATATATATATATATATATATATATATGTATATATATATATATATATATATATATATATGTGTGTGTGTGTGTGTTTACTGTCAAAATGTCACGGGACAAGATAATTCCCGCTCAGAACACCGAATGAGAAGTACGAAAAAATATTCAACAAATCATGTCTAATCAGCTGAATGAATTCAGTAGATTTGACATTAAAATCAAACACATGACGTGATGTCTGTGTAGGAGCAAGGGTAAACTAAAGTCCTACACCTCATGTCCTGTTTTTGCAACTCCGAGATTGCACTGTAGTGAGGAAAGGGATGAATTTCTCAATTTTAATAGTAAACCATATATATATATATATATATATATATATATATATATATATATATATATGTATGTATACACACACACACACATTTCATTTAAGGCTCATTTAGTCTAAATTGAAAAAGTCTAAAAATTTTATCCAAGTCTCATTTAGTCCAAAACACATTTCATCTAAACGCATTTGATAAAGTATAGTAGGCTACAGAGAATAAATGCTGGTGCGGTTTATGTTGTTAGAATAGTAGGAATTATAAGGCAAATTAATCTAATGCATCATTTGTACCTTGCTGAAGCCCATCCACAAGTTTGCGCATTGGGCAGTGACTCATTGTGTGGTGTTCACTCATTTGCCTGTAGCTGTACTGCCACATAGTTAGTATACTTATTTATGGGAGGAGTTGGGGTGAAGTGGGGCTTCTCCTTGCAAAAAAGAACTTTTGAAGGAGTATTTACTGTACACGAAGCTTTACATGTAATGTGATTCAACTAAATGTGCCTAGATGAAATTTCTAGATGTTTTGGGATTAGATAAAAAGTTTCTTATAAGGGTGTTCACACACACACAAACACATACATACATACATACATACATATATATATATATATATATATATATATATATATATATGAGTTTGGTGCATTTTGACATACATCTGTTACATTAAACACTTCATAAGGAAGTTTTTTTAATTGAAATGGCAGTATTCGTTCTGTGGGATCATCACTCAATAGGGAGTGGGATTTTTGCACTTTTTTTGCAATCTCAGAGTTGGCATATACAATTAGTAGAGGGGCACAGTGGTGCAGTGGATAGCGCTGTCACCTCACAGCAAGAGTTTCTCAGTTGTGGTACCTTCTGTGCTGAGTTTCCATGTCCACTGGGTGTTTGCATTGTTTTTTTTCAAGGTGGTCTGTTTCCTTCCACATTCCAAATACAAGCAGTAGGTGGATTGGACCATACCTCTCAACTGTCCAGATTGTCACCTCATATTTTTGGCCTGTTTCTTCAAAAATTGTGTTTTCTGGCAAATCATGGAGGACTACAGTCAGAAAATAATGATGGAAATTTCAGTTTTAGACTTCATATCCTTTATAAAATTTATGCTAATGCAAGATCTGTTATTCAATCTACTTTCTAAGTTTATAAGAGCAACATTTAAAAATTGTCCCCATTTTTGGGCCTTTGCCCCTCCCCCCATTCATTATGGCTTTGTCCAAATTTCTTGCTCTAAGAGGATGAGATGTATGCACTGGGTGCACTAAATTGGCTATTTATGCGAGTGAACAACAGCCCTGGCAGAGCTAGCCACCAGGTGCTGTAAACTTGGCTCTACATGATTGTCACTGTTGAAGTGCCACACTGACCGTGTGTGCAAAAAATGGGAAAAAGGGGTTGTGGATGGATTCATAATATACATATGTAAAGGTCACTCATATACATCTGACTACCATCTTAGGAAAATAAGGAACTGTGAAAAAATGTACCAGTCTTTGTGAAAAACTAAAGACTCAACGCACCAAATTATTTAACACTTGGCAATTCCCTGAGTGGAAGCAATATAAAAAAGAATAAGTTTGTCTGAAACAATTCATCCCAGATGAGATGTCTGGGAAGACTAGGGCTTTATAAACTGAAAACATCATCAGTCTAATGTTTTATGCCATTTGGCTTAATAATGTCAAGAAAAGCAAAACTGTGACTAATACACAAGTACTTGGACCATAACTGAACAGCAGTTTCAGATAACCTAGAACCACCCCTCTTAACTATCCAGATTTTCGCCTCATATATTTAGTCTGTTCTCACAAAAATTTTTTTTGGCATCACTTAAAAATGACATGCATTTGAGTTTCAAACGTCATATCCTTCAGAAAATGCATGCTAATGCAAAACCCGTAGTTCTTGCAACTTTCTAAGTTTATATGAGTGATATTTAATATTTGTCCCTGTTTGTGGGCCTTTGCTCCCCCCTTTATTTTAGGCTTTGTCTAGATTTCTTGTTTTAAGGGGCTGAGAGGTTTGCCTAAGACAGACAATAAGTAGCAAAAAGTGCAAATCCTGTGAATATATGCAGTTGTACCCCGCTAACAGATCTGGCACCTATACACGTACAACAATTCAGGCAGTGTGTGGAAGGGCATTTCAGCTTCATTCCCCTGACTCCTGACTACACTGTTTCCTGCTGCACACAACCTCCAGCAACCACTAGAGACACCTTCCATGCATTGCAAACATATGACTACTAGTACATGCAGCACGGATGAAAATGAGCAGAGACTGTAAATTAAGATTCTACTGTGTAAATGGCAAACTGATGGTTCTACAGATAGCTGTTACAGTAAAAGAAACCAGATCTATCATTAATGTGAAAAAACAGTTAACTTATCCCAGCTATTAGACTTAAATAGAAGTTATGTTCTTACCATAACGTTCCATGTTAGTTGTCTTCTTCTCGCCTTCTTCTTGCTGGATGGGTTCGGAGCCAACCTCGGCTCCGACTCGGCCACTCTAAAAGCTCGAGAGTTGGTTCCACCGGCTCGAGGCTCCCCTTATATCCCACAATGCTAGGCGAGAGTTACCTCAGATCTCGTTTGTAAGCTAACCCCAGCTTATAATAGTAACAAAATGAATATAAACAGAGTCCACCTCTAACAACAGGGAGAAAGAAGGGTGACCTACATCCTGATTCAGGAAATATGCAAAGCAGCATATGCCTAAGAAAAGAGGTGGTAGAAAGAGAGGTCACAATCACAACTCCTCTAGGTCTGTCCGGGCCAGGGGGAAGGAGGGTGGGAAGAAGAAGGCGAGAAGAAGACAACTAACATGGAACGTTATGGTAAGAACATAACTTCTATATGTTAAGTTGTCTATCTCGCCTTCATTCTTGCTGGATGGGACCGCCCCTAGCACCTTGTCCCGGGTGGCCTAACGGAACAGACTCCTGAGAACAGTGGAACCAAAGTTAGCTCTATGCCTAGAATCTAAATCCAACTTATAATGAGAAATGAAAGTGTGAGGAGTAGCCCAAGTAGCCGCTGCACAAATGGTGTCAATAGGCAGTCTGTCTTGGAAGGCTAAGGAAGTAGCAAAGCTCTGGTAGAATGGGCCTTAGGTTTATTAGGCAGCTTTTGGTGTCTAATCTCATAAACAAGGGTAATCAGAGATGTAAGCCATCTAGATAATGATACCTTTGAAACTGAA
Source organism: Protopterus annectens (assembly GCF_019279795.1). Classification (NCBI taxonomy): domain Eukaryota; kingdom Metazoa; phylum Chordata; order Ceratodontiformes; family Protopteridae; genus Protopterus; species Protopterus annectens. The sequence continues at coordinate 586,980,737 of NC_056728.1, forward strand.
AGTCCCTTTCTGCCTTCTGCATAGGAGATAAACAGTTGGTCAGATTTTCTGAATTGTTTTGTTCTATCCAAATAGTACCTCAACTGACGATGAACATCTAGCCAGTGTAATTTTTGTTCAGACCTATTGGAATATTCTGGAAAAAGACAGGGAGGTCAATGCTTTGATTTAGATTTGACGCCGCCGAGACTACCTTAGGCAAAAAGGACGGGTTGGTTCGTAAGGATACCCTGTCCTTATGGAACAATAGATAAGGAGGTCGACAGCTGAGTGCATGAAGTTCTGAGACTCTTCTAGCTGAAGTAATAGCTACCAGAAAGAGAGTCTTCCATGATAGCAATTTTAATGAACAGGAGGCTGCAGGTTCGAAGGGGAAGAATCAAAGAAGTAAGAACTAAATTTAGGTCCCAAGGAGGAGGAGGATTTCTTATAGGAGGTCTGAGAAGAAAATTTCCTTTCAAAAAGGCTTTGCAAAGCTTGTGGGACATTAAGGCAGACTCAGAAATACCCACATGAAAGTTAGAGATAGCTGCCAATTGAACTTTAAGAGTAGAAGGGGATGAACCTGCATGGAAGAGTTCAGCTAGAAAATCAAGGACTATTTGGATGGAAGCAGTGAAAGGATCTATGTCCCTTCCTTGAGCCCAATATGTGAAGCGTTTCCACTTACTCAAATAAATCTTCCTAGTGGAAGATTTATGGGAAGCTATCAAAATATCTCGAACAGAGTGAGATAATTGAGGAAGCCTGGCTAAGGTTGGAACTGGAGGAACCAAGCAGTGAGGTTCAGAGAGGGGAGGGAGCGATGTAACTGACCCGATCGATGGATCAAAATATCTGGAACTAGGTCCAGATGCCAAGGTCGCTCCAGTAGAAATTGATGTAGAAAGGGGAACCACACCTGTCGAGGCCAGTAAGGAGCAATGAGGATCAACGAGGCCTTCTGAGCGATAGCTTTCTGTATCACTTGAGAGATTAGTGGGAAGGGAGGAAATGCATACAGAAGTCCCCGGGGCCAAACTTGGACTAGAGCGTCTCTGCTGGGTTGGCCTGGTAAAGGGAATAGAGTGAAATAATCTCTGCACTTGCTGTTTTGGGGAGTAGCAAAAAGATCGCAGCAAGGCTGACCCCACTTGAGAAAAATCTCTCACAACAGAGTCTTTCAGAGACCACTCGTGAGGCATGAGGATAGCTCTGCTCAATTTGTCCGCGATTTGATTGGACTTCCGGGATGTGCGTTGCTATCAGAAACCGCTGAGAAGAAATCGCCCATTGCCATAATCTGAGTGCTTCTCGACACAGGGTAGGACCTGGTTCCGCCTTGTTTGTTGATGTACCACACTACAGACATATTGTCTGTCTGGATTGCAATCGTTCCCAAGGGGAGAGAGTCTTGAAGGGCTTGCAACGCTAAAAGCACTGCTCTCATCTCCAGAACATTTATGTGCAAGTGGCATTCGTCTGGTTGCCATGTGCCCTGGACCGCCTGCCCTGATAATGCCCCCCACCCGATCAGGAGGCGTCCATTGTCAGAGTAGCAACCGGAGGGGGAGGAACAAAGGGTCTTCCCAACAAGAGCTGAGGGGAAGACATCCACCACATGAGATGATTTCTGCACGTCTGCGTGATCATAATGGTGTGGGACATTGGAAGTTGCTGGTATGACCATTGTGTAAAGAGCATCCATTGAAGGATTCGCATGTGGAATCTGGCTAATGGAAGCAGAGGTATGGCAGCCGCCATAATTCCCAACACTTTCAGAACTAACCTGGCTTTGATTCTGTTGTTGTTGAAAAGGAGTGAGACCAGTCTGTGTATGTCTGTTATTCTCTGATCTGTTAGCCTCGCAGACATGTCTACTGTGTCTAGATTTGCGCCTATGAAGGTAATAGTACGACAAGGCGACAAAATAGACTTTTCGCAATTTATTGAAATGCCTAACTTTTGACAAATGCGAAAAGTGTAATCACTGGCCATTAGAAGGAGATGCTTGGTGGGAGCTATGAGGAGCCAGTCGTCCAAATATGGAAACACCTGGAATCCTTGTCGTCTCAGGTGAGAAGCTACCACTGCCATGCATTTGGTAAACACCCGGGGGGCAGTGGTGAGACCAAAGGGCAGGGCCCTGAATTGAAAATGACTGGTTCCCAGCCTGAAGCGGAGGAATCTTCTGGAGCATCTGTTCATTTTTATGTGATAGTACGCATCCTGAAGGTCTATAGAGCACATCCAGTTTCCTTTTCCCAATAGGGGAAGGATGGACTGCAGCGTGACCATCAAATCTTGTTTTCTTGACTGATCTGTTCAAGATACTGAGATCCAAAATTGGTCTCCAGTCCCTGTTTTCTTTGGAACTAAAAAGAACCTTGAGTAGATTCCGGATCCTTGCTGGTCTGCTGGAACTGGCTGAATTGTTTTTGCAAGCAGTTTTGAAATTTCCAAAACCGCTAGATCCCTTTGAGCGGTGGAACATCTGGAAGGGATTTTTGATTGGTTGAATGCGAAGAAAGGGGATAGAATAGCCTTCGAAATGACGGACTGTACCCATTTGTCTTGAGTCAGGGATAGCCAGGCTTTGGGTACAGTGACAACCTTCCCGACTGCCTCGAAGATGGGCAGTCGGGCAACACCTCAGGGATGCTGAAAGGGCTTATCAGAGAAGGCTTCGATTGCCCTGGTTCTGGAGCCCCCTGCCTCGAGGGCCGCCTACCATTGTTATTCCCGCCTCTGCCTCTGGCGGGTAACGACTTTTAAAGGCCAGGCGAAGTCCCTTGAGATTGTTTACGGAACCACATTTTCCCACTTTTCTGGCCTTTGGGGTAAGGCCTAGAAGGAGTAGAAAAACGGACTCCGACGGCAGAAAGAGTCTTGCCATCAGTCTCGTACCTAGTCAAGGTTTCTTTCACTTGAGGACCAAAGAGAGATGATCCATCAAACGGGGAGTTAGTGAAAGACGCCTTGAAGGGGTCCGAAAATTGCATAGCCGCATCCAGGCATGCCTGGCCACACCTGTCCCTGCGGCCCTACTCGCTCCATCGGCCGCATAAGAAAGGAGGGGCATGGAGGAGTTGGCTATGGAGTTAAGGGTAGCCAGCTGAGTGTTCATTTTATCTTGAAAACCCGCAGCTGTAGGATCCTTCAACATGTCACTCGCTTCTTTAATCAAGTCCCTTTGAAGACGAGTGAAATGGCACAGGTAGTTCAGCTTAACGATAGTAAATGTCGCTGACGAGAACATCCGCTTCCCGTACCTGTCCATGGACCTAGATTCCTTGTTAGGTGGATGGAGAGGTACTGAAGGATCAGCTAGTTCCTTCTTAGTGGCAGCAGCTACCACCATAGCATCCACAGAAACTCCTTTTGTCAAGAACTGTTTGTCTACTGGTGCGTTATGAATTTGGAGGGTCTCCTGGGAGTGGGGTCCACTGAATCAGGAGCCGTCCATGCCTTTTTAGCAACCACCTGCATGAGGGGTCAAAGGGGGACATCCAGGAGGTGGAAGGCCTCAAGATACACAGATTCATCCTCCGAAGGGTTAAGGGCTGGCCAATTTCCTCTGCTTCAGGATCTCTAGAATGTCTGCAAAGGAGACATCTTCAGAAGGGGAACGGGGGAACCCTCGAATCATCTAAATCTGTGTCAGATGTGATGGACTCAGGTGAGTCAATGTGTTTCCACACTTCCTCTTCCGAGGGGGCTCTTCTGCGAAATCAGGAGAGGCCTCGGAAGAGGATGAAATCCACAGGGGGTTCCTGAGGAGCTGGCTCTCTGCGGTCCGGGATGAGGGAGTGAGTCGACTTGACCTGAGGCATCAGAGGAGGGGCGGACGGAGCCGACTGTGGAGTAGAGCCAGGCTCTAACACACCCGCATGACCTCGAACGCACCCCTGTCAGGCAAAGCCAGAGGTCCCGCCCGAGAAGCTGAGAACCTCCCTCGGCACCGACAGTGATGGCTCGAGGCCGATGTCGGAGCCGAACTCACCATTAGCTCCGAGAGGAAGAGCGGGTCGGACAAGGGTCCGATGCCACTCACCCCTCGAGCCGACACGGAAGTCCGCCGAGATTCTTCTAAGGAAGAAATCGAGCCGACGATGGAGCCGAAGACAATTGTATCGGCTCCGACGCTACCACAGTCTCGGTTCCGACGACCCGCCCGAGCTCAACGGAGTCGGAGGAGGAATATATTGATGGATAGGGGCAGGCATCGACTGATGAGTCGGGCTCTGAAGCATCTGGGCCAGTGCCTCGGACTTAAGAAGTCGACTCACTACCCTCTGAAGGTCATGATCCGACACCCTCGATGACCTCGAGTGAGATTTATGGCCCGCTCAGACAGGAGGGGAGATCCTGGAGCCGAACGGAGCCAAGGGATGGTGACCTGGACCTCTTCCTCGATATCGGCTCCGAAGATCTGGTCGGAGCCGACACGGGAATCTTCACCGCTCCCCAGCCGAGCCGAGGGAACCACAAAAACTGTGGACTGAGACTCATCGGCTCCAGCCGGAGCCGATGTAGGTGGAGGTTTAGAAGCCTTAGGTCTCGGCTCAGTTGCTGGAGCCGAAGACCTAGAAGCCTTGGAGGGCTTCCCTGAAGACACAGTAAGGGAATCCTCAGGCTTGAGTAAACCTCTTAAAATTAATTTATTTTCTTTCCTGCAGGACCCTGGGACTGAAGCCATGGCAAACAGCACAGGAGTCCTGCAGGTGCAAAGGCCCCAGGCAGTAGACACAAGAAGTGTGACCGTCTGTCAGAGACATTTTCTGACAGCACGCATCACACTTCTTGAAGCCTGAGACCTTTGATTCTTTAGACATTCGAAGTGCAATCACACACACAGTCAAAAACACACTGATTACACCCTGTCTAGTTTTAGCTTAAAATAAAACAACTGACTAGGTTTTAAATTAAGAAAAATAACACACACACACACCCAATAGGGAAGGAAGAAGGCCAGAAGGCCGAGGAAGAACTTAAAGTTCTTGTGGGGAAAAACAGGAATTTTAAGAAAATGGGGCAAGAATTCCTCTAAACTAAGGGAAATAAGTATAAAATTTAAAATTAAAGGGGTTTAAATACACTGACTTTACAAGAAAGTCACTTACCAAGAACCGGTAGAAAACCAACACCTCGATCGCTGTAGCGGCAAACGAGATCTGAGGTAACTCTCGCCTAGCATTGTGGGATATAGGAGCCTCGTGGAACCAACTCTCGAGCTTTTAGAGTGGCTCGGCTCGAACCCATCCAGCAAGAATGAAGGCGAGATAGACAACTTAACATTACATCTTTTCAGTACGGGACTTGTGTTTGTATATGTTTGGATCACTAAAAGCACAGTACTGACAGCGGGTCTACTACTAATGCCCGAAACGACGATTCCCCGACGGAAAACTCACCGACGCCAGATGACCGACAGGTAAGTGTACCGACAGGGTGATTTGCCGACAGCAGAAAGACCGACAAGGGAATGTGGTGGGAGTTAGGAGCGGTCAGGTAAGTTCGAGATTGTGGGATGTCGCTGGCTGTGGGAAAGGTGAGTGTGTGTTCGTGGTCGGAGGTATGGTTCGGGTAAGGTAAGTGTGTGCTAGTGAGGGACTGTAGTTTAGGGGTTAGGGCAGGTAGGTGAAGTGTTTGGGCTATTAGGGTTAGGTGCAGGTGTGTGTGGAGCTTGGGCTAGGGGTGGCTAAGTGAGTTAGGGTTAGTAGTGTCGGAGCTTGGGCTAGGGTGGGGTTAAGTGAGTTAGGCAGGTAGGTGATGCGTGTGAGCTTGGGCTAGGGGTGGGTTAAGTGAGTTAGGGTTAGGGTGCAGGTAGGTGAAGCGCGATAGTCGGACCTTAGGGTTAGGGCTAGTGTGTATGCTATGTAGTGTCGCGTGTTGTTTACGTTCCGTGTGTCGGTGTAATGGTGTTCGGTGTAATGGTGTTCGGTGTTTTGCGTTGTCGGGTTTGTGTGATGTCGGTCATCTGGTGTCGGGGAGTTTTCCGTCGGGGAATCGTCGTGTCGGTAATTAGTAGTAGACCCCTGACAGCGCATAACATGAGCTAAAGGGTGAATCTGACAAACAAAAGAACAGGCAAACCTATACAGTAAATTCTGAAAAGGATTTCCTTCATCCCATGTACAATTACCTAATTTTCATACATTCATACTTCTAAATGGGCAGCCCAATCCTGCCACAAGAATTCAGATTAATTAATATATGACACAAAGCTGGTATTCTCTTACATTTTTTGACCAACACAAATTTCTTGTGTACAAAAAAGCTTAGGCATATAATATACTTCTCACCCTTACATTTGATTATTTCTAAGAATACCTCTCAACAACTAAGTGCAAGAAATCTGGACAGAGCCAAAAGTAACTGGTGGGGGGAGGAGCAAAGGCTCAAAATTAGGGAAATATTTATATATTGTTCTTATAAAGTTAGAAAGTTGCTATAATAATTTGTTTTACATTAGCATGCATTTTCTGATGTTTATGAAGCTGGACATGCAAAAGTATGTTATTTAGTGAATTCATTCACCAGTGATTTACCAGAAACAGACCACATATATGAGGCAAAAACCTGGGCAGTTGAGAGGTATGACACACAGCTCTCTCCAATGTCTTGGTCCTTAAATGAAAAACAAGCCATTCTTCTTTGTTGCCCTTGGTCATATAATCACACCTCATTATGGTCAAAAATAATGCTACTTCATTAGAGAATATTTTAAGTAAACAGGTTATTACTTTTTCTGGGAGGTTCTCCCCTTCAGCTTTTGAAAGTGGAAAGACAACAAATTTAAAGTTAGTATTAGAAGCACAAAGGCATCTAAGTTTTAAAAATCAGAATGCTTTACTAATCTTCTATTCATCTTTACTCTTCTACATCATCAAAAGAATGGTTTGGAGGGACAGGTGTATCTCACAGAGGATACCGCTGCTCTGAAGAGACTCCTCATCCACGTAAAACAAAGCTCATCCCTGTCCACATCCAAGCACAACTTGGATTTATGGATGGTAAACAGAAAATTTACCCCATACCTGCCCCCTGTACTACTAATGGACAGACACTTTCCAAATGCTTTATCCAATACATAAGTCTCTTCAAATTATCTATGGCATAATCCCAGTTATTTTCATTAGGGTAATATATAATTATTGACCATGGGGTGGGTAAGGCCAATCTCTAACCAAATGGGACAGGTTAATTTGAGCACAAAAAGGGAAACTGGGTAGGCTTAAAATGCCAGAAAGGATAAGTAGCTTAGTACTTACCAATGAACCTATAATCAATTTACATGCATAAGAATGTCGCACAATTAGTATGGAAGGGATTAGTACAGCTGTTGTGATGGAAGACAGAGAAGGTTATGAATATGATAGACAATTCAGCATAAAAGACATTTATATTTTCTTCTCTACTACAAATTTGCCTGTGTACTCTGAAAACAGTTAAATAAGGATCAGTGTCTGGTCCACAAATAATGATAAATTACAAATATCCATATTCGACAGGAATAGTATATTGACAGAAATGCCCAATTCCTGGATGCACCAAGACAAAAGCTGAAGCTCTTCACTGGAACAGCTGACACTGTGCTGTAGGTCTGACTGATCTCATTGCAAAAACCGATAACCTACGGCTTTTGATAACCACAGTGGACATCACTATCACTGCCAGCCAGGGAACATTAGACATGAGGCCAAAGAAAGCTTCCTAGAGAGGGCCAAGGGGAATGGTCACTTACACATCTATGCACCTTTACACAAACGGTATAAATAGAGATAATCTCTATGATTGGTTAAGGCAGTAAGCTATGATGCAATTTAAAGCAAAGTGAATCAAAGCAATGCTTACAAAGCTTACATGTCCTCCACATCTACAATAAGGAATATACAACTGAGTTTCCATAATATCCACACCTGCATTAAGAGGTGAACCAAGTAGGGTTTCCTATCAACATCATATGCAAAGACAGACAGGGTACTGAAACACTAAATTTGAAATTTGGAACATTCACTCTGTTAAGAGACAAAAGTGGAAGCAGCTGCCACCCAAGTGATGGTCTTGGATGCGATGTCTGTGCCACGATTCTCATGTTTAAACCCGAGAAGGAATTCCTTAGAGCATCATGACTGTCAGCCTCTGCAAACAAAGCAATCATATTTCAGTTATTTGACTAATATGAGTTCTGGGGTCTAAACATTTTGGGAGTAAACTTTGTATTATTTAAAGCCTCCTTCACTGGTAACCAAAATCAATAAAAATGATTACTTTCAATCTTTAAGGAAAAAGGACGTGTTCAGAACCGGATTTTAACCTCAACAAAAGCAAATGGATAAGAAATTAAATCATAGTTTGGAAATCTCTCTTTCAAGGACTTTGGGGGTAATCAGATACTGAAATTAAAAAAGGGATTTCCCTCCCTACATGCAAAGGACAACTGATGACAGGATATCTAATAAAAGCATCTAGTACAGTCACCACTATAAAGGGGGAACATTTTAAAAGAAACAAGTATCCAGCCCCAACACATGAACAAAAAAAATATGTGGATACAGGAAAAATATGTGAAAGTTCATGTTCAACACGTCAGGGATGCAGCTAAGCAGCAGCAGTCAGAGGTTTAGAATCTCAAACCTGTGTAACTTAGTTATATTAAGCACAAAGGTTCACATTGTCCTGAGCATGGACAGGCCTCAAACAGACTTTTTTTCTAAGACAGAGGAAGAATCTGAAATAAAACTACTTGCAATCCATTGCTTCAGGATATTTTACATTTGGTCTCTGAATGAGTGATTGAATTCCCTTGAAGAAAAAAGTGGTTTGGCAGTGAGAAACCCAAGCCAATGGGCAAATGACTTCTCAATATCATGGCTTTGTTTGAAAAGGTAGAGGAAACGAGTCAACAACTGTGATGGATCCTTTGTTTTGGAAGATATTGGAAGAATATGCTTTTGACCAGCATCTCATCTGAAAATCAGCAAGGAAGACACTAATATGGGGGGGTTGACTGAGGTGGAGAATACAGTGTAAATCTGCTAGTCTTAAACATTTTAGATGGCAAATGTGACAGCATTTCTTCAGAATGGCAAGACTTTTCAAAAAGGACATCATTGCACATTGTGAAAAACGCCCACAGCTCTCCTAAACCCTAGAACATGTAGTGAATCAGCAGCCCTTACCAGTTTCTTTCAGTGATTTCTGCCTTCAGCTTAATAAAACATATGGTTTTGTCAAGTGAGAAGCATTCTGATCCCCCAGCTGCACTTCTATTATATAGCTACTGATACTAGTGATAGTAGCATGGAGGGCAATATAAAGAGCAGGGAAACATGCTTAGCAGTTAAATAACATGGTGGACCTAAACAAAAAAGAATTTTCAGTTTAGAGTAAATGGAACCATTTTAAAGGGTTAAGCACTGGAGAACATTTTAGGTCATCTGGGTGGATTCTCAGCAATTTCCAAGATCTGTGATAATACCATCACTTCAGCCCATACAATAAGGTGATCCTCACACTGGAGGTAACTGCAACATAGTTTACCCCCCTAAAATCAAATTTGCAAGGTTTGCTTATCAACAGAGAACATATGTGTTTAAGGGCCTATGTCCAGCTGGGGGCTACAATAAGAACTACAGAATTAGCCACAACAAACTTCCAGAGTATGTATATTTTTAAGATGTAATGCCTTCATTCATTCATTCTTTTCACTGTATAGCTGCCAGCACATGTGGGTACCTAAGACACTGCAGCTCAGTCCTAAAAAGCTGCCAAAATTAGAGAGTTCAAAGATGCCCAAAGTGTCCACAAGACTACTGAGAAGGCCCACATCCTACTGTGACAAAGCTCATTTAACACAATCAGTTGCCTAACAACATTACACCAGTGTGAGTCTTGCTCTTTTCCTTCCCGTATGAAAGACTGACGCCAAAATCATATGACACTGATACTGACATGCTGAGATAAGTCAACCAACAGATACTTCCCAAATACTACATCTTAAGGTATTAATTGTCTCATACTCAGTGATGCTGATGGTGCATAATGCCAAGAAGAAGAAATGATGTAACGCACAAAAACATGGAACATTAGCTAACTGATTTAGTACTGATTTCAAAGGTAATTTAATGGATGCACAGGATACCAGAGGGAAAGAGCTGGCCAATGTAGGGGCTACATATCTGGGTGTAAGAGGGAGGGACTGGCTACTGGTAGAGTGGTCATTGACCCTGCCTGGAACAGTTTTGTTGTAGTGAGTATAACAAAAGGAAACAGCCTTAGACAATCATTTGGAAATAGTATGCTTTGACACAGGTTGCCCCACCTTCTTACCTTTACAATAAAATAACTCCTCCAAATATCTGAAAGATTTAGTTCGGTCAAAGATAGTTCTGGAATTGTCTGTGGGCATCGAAGGTATTGAGTATCCTTTCTCCCTCATTTCGAGGTTCAGGAAAGAAAAATGGGAGATGAACACTTTGGCTTAAAGTAAACTTGGACAACCAACTTTAGGCATAAAAGAACTAGTTCTCAAAGAATCCCCATCCTTGTTGACAATGAGACCATAAGAGCTTGCAACTTAGATACCTTTCTTGCAGAGGTCATAGCAATCAGTAAAAGTAAGAAAGGACACAGTAATAACTCTCAGATGTTGTAAAGCCAGAGAACAACTAGACTTGAATGGGTGCTGATTACGTTGTTGGTATCTTCTAGAAAACTTTCCCATTTAGTAATAAATGGTCTTACAGTAGCAGGCTCTCTTGCCTTGATTAGTACTTGCTCCAGGTCCTCAGAAAACAGATGCCTAAAAGGCATTAAGACCCTATCACCCAGGCTGTAAACTGAAGTTGACTGGGGTTTGGGAGTATCAAACACCCCTGATCTTGTGTGAGTAGATGCACTCCATGAGGAAGCTTATGGTAACTCCCCCTGGTCATTTCCAACCGAAGGAAGAACCACTGTTGCTTGGGCCAGAAGACAGTCATCACAATGATCTGGGAGGATTCCTTCTGTATCCTGGAGGATTCCTTCTGTACCCTGGATATCAGTGGAAAGGATTCAAAAGCATAAGCAATCATCATTCCTGATTAAGGAAAGGAAAAGGAATCAGTCTTCCAGGCCTACTTGCATGGAGTCCTGGAGCAGAATATCGCCAGCTGATTGCTCAGACAGGAGGCAAATAAGTCTATTTGAGGAACTCCCCACAGATGGATCAAATCTTGGAAGACTCCCAATCCAATTTCTATTCATGAGGATCGAACACATAGCTCTTCTCTGATGGAATGCAGGATTCCTGCACAGTGAGATTGTGCTGTGAAGTTATATCCCAAGCTAACATGGCTAGTGCTTGTTGATATACCACATGACTGTGGTATTGTCTGTAACAACTTGAAGAGGTCTCAAATACCAAAATGGACCAAAGAGTTGAATGCCTTGATCAGGGCAAGTACCTCTTTTATATTTATGTGCTTGTGTCTGTCTTTGGTGTCCCATACACCTTGTACTTTTATCCCTCCTAAAACTGTTCCCCAAGCAAAGTACAAAGCGTCTGTGGTGACGGACTACTTTGAAACAGGTTGGGAGAAGGGAAAATCTGGATTTAAGGATATTTGCTGTGTCCACAAATTATTTCTCTTCTGACAAACCCCAGCACTGGGATCTGAAAGGACAAACAGTGTTGGTGCTGGAACCAGAGAAACTTCAGATACCATTGTAACTTTCTCATGTGGAGTCTTGCCAGGGATATCAGGAGAATAACAGACTTCAGTCACCAGGAGGGAATACCTCAGGATCTGGGGTCTCATGACATAGAAATAGATTTAGATATAATCTGTTTTTCCCTATGGACGAAAAACTCTTTGAACTGAGGTATCTAGCCAGCACCCCAAGAACACAAATCCCATGTGAAGGAATAAAAAAAAAGAAAAAGAGAGAGAGTGTGAGAGACTTTTGAATGTTCTACTGGAATCCCAGCTTGTATAAGGGATCTCTCATCCAAGTGAAATATTCCATACATTTTAGAAATGACTCTCCAAAGATATGCAAGTTATCTAAATATGGAAAAATGTAGATACCCTGTAGCCCACAATGAGCTATAACTGGAGCTAGACACTTTATGAACACTCTTGGTGCAGTGGATAAACCAAAGGGTAAAGCAGAGAACTGGTAATGTGACCCAGACACACAAAACATTAAATACCTGAAGTTTAGATGAAAAGGGATGTGATGAGCATCTTTTTAATCTTGAGTTAACAGGAAACTTGAATGAGGAAGTAGCAACAGGTTTTGAAATTACAGCATTTTGAACTTGGGCACCATCACAAACAGGTTTAGGAAAGAAAGATCCACAACTGGTCTTCAAGCATTTTCTTTCTATGGGATTGAAAACATCCTCAAATAAAAATACTTTCACACATGGAAAGGAGGAATTGGTTCCATCATGCCAAGACAGCACGCGATGAAGGACTGGTGGAAATAAAAGTGTCTGATTAGCTGAGATGAGGAACTACCCCTGTAAAGGAGGAATTTCATCTCACTGTGATATGTAACCTTGATGAATGATCTGCAGAACCCACTTGTCTTGAAACTGCTGCCAAATACAAAAGTGGAGATTCAGACTTTTTGTAATGCAAAAGGGATTACCAGGGTGGAAGGAGGGGGAAAAGATCTCTAAAGCAGTCAGTCTTGCTTGTTGGACTGTCCTTTGTTTCTGGGGGGTCCAAAATTCTTTATGTAACCCCCTTTTCATTTCTTAACTATTACCTGCATATTTTGCTGAGAATGTGTATTTTATTTTTTTGCCAAAACAGGATGAGGGATTAGAGAACACCTTAGGAGCAGTGGTGCAGTGGTTAACATTGTCATCTCACAGCAAGAGGCTCTCCAGTTCGAATCTTGACTGGGGTGCTTTCTGTTTGGAGTCAGCATGTCTTCGCTGCACTCATGTCAGTTTCCTCTGGGTACTCTGGTTTCCTCCTACTTTCCAAAGTCATGTGTCTGGAGAGTTTCTTCCCAGACCTCCGCTGAAAATAGGCTCTGTCCTAGTCGGACTTTCCAGATCAACAAATGTTAAGTAAATAAAACTTAGACAAGAAGGGTTGAAAAATCTTGGAGATGCCTTGAACCAACTTACCCCTCTCATCAGACTTCTTGATCACCTCTGCAGCACATTATATCCAAAGGAGAATTTAATTCTCATTTTTAACATAACCTGGGGGGTTCTGAGAATGCAATCAGACAAACCTCCTCAGCACAGTACAAGTGGCCTGAATCACACACACACACTCAAATAATGAGCAGTGTCTTGTACAACAGATGAAGCTAAATTATTTAAAGCAGATCATTCCTTACAAGAAACAACCACAGACAAAGCATCTCTCATACTTTCAAAATTAGTAAGAACAAACCTTAACATAATGTGCCTGGCAATTCAAAATTCTACAAATCAAAGTTGCAGAAGCATACAATTTTTCCCCATACTTCCCATCCTTACCAGAAAGAGTAGGATTTGAATTAACTAAATGTTTAGCAGCAATAGGATTAACTAAATCTGTAGCTTGTGGGGTAGGGTTTGGGAAACGTGTATAAAAATTTAAATGTTTGAGGAACTTTATACATTCTTTCTTTTATGGGCTTCTGGATGGCTATCAGAAAAATTGCAGGCAGAACACACAAACACATCTTCCAAAGCTGACAGAACTGGAGGAATTGGTGAAGGTTCTGGGAATTCCTTCTATAACAGCTTATATTATTTTCTGCAGGACTGAGAGCCTCTGTTTCCCACTGAAGAGATTCTGGAAATAGTGTCAGAGAAAGAAAATCCCACACAGGGAGAAATGGAACAGCCCTCTGAATCTGAATTAGAAATCCGAGGAGAAAACCCTATATCCCTTTATCTTCTTGTCCACATTTCTGGAAGAAGTTCAAGATTCTGAATACAGCTATCTGTGTTTTTTTACTAGAATATATTTTATAAGAATCAATAGCCTGAACTAAAACCCTGAGCCAGACACAATAAATTACTCCTGTCCAGGAAAATCTGAAGAGGGGTAGAAACATATTTAGTTTTTATTTTTTGACAGGAAAAATGGGGCCAACAGTGCTATTAGCATCAGCAGCTTCCGCAGGGATGGACACAACATTCTGACAAAACAGGGAAGCCTTCCTGTTCCCCCTCACAGGAACAACAAGAGTGGCTCTCCCTTACCCACTAAGATGACCCCAACAACCGCAGAGGACGTGGCTAACCCCTGGTCCATACTGGCTGCAAGTGCTACACTAGAGGAATCTGGGGTAAAAGAGGAGTGCTGTGGTGGCAAAGGCTGCATGCTTAACTTTTTCCTTTTGTGGCTAGAAGGACCAATAGTAGGATTGACAGTTTGTTTCATAGTGAAGCCGAAAATGGTACTGGTCTCACGGAGGAAATAAGAAACAAAAATTCAGTAAAAATTTAAAGTTTTTAAGTCACTTTTTTCACAAAATGCAAAAAGTACTCAAACACTTTGCCAGCCCCCAAAAAAATTAAAATAAACAATTTATTCACAGAAAAACATGTTTTTTAAATACTTTAAAAACTTTAAATGTGACAAGAAAAAACAGCGCTTTCATTTAAAAGTACAATACAGTCTTGTGACAGTCCATTAGAACATAAACTCCTAACTTTAAAATCATTCCTAAACAGGAAAATGTCATCAACCAAACATTCTTTTTTCAAAAATAAGTTTTTCCTCCTGATGGGAAAATATCTGCCCAACAAAGGAACAAAACAAGCTGACCATTGATCCTTGAATGCCTCAGAGGAGCATACTCTTCGACAGCAGGAAAGCTCTGAATGGCTTGGCACCCAAACCTGCTTTTTTAGTCAGCTCATCTCAAGCAGAGTACCAGTTTGGGTGTGTGGAAAGTAGAGATAATGGTTTGGAAGTGTGGAAGGTACCCTGAAGCTTTGGAAGCTGGAGAGCTGTTAAATCCTTGCAGGATATAACCTACATGACTTGGGCTACTGCAGCAGAGATCAATATGAAAAACATCAGGTCATATGCACAACTCTTGTTGATAGCCACAAACCTTTCCAGAGCAGCAATGACTGAACAGTGAATTTAATGAATTAGAAGAATACTTGAAAAAGTGTTGCCTGTGAAAATAAATTAGGGGGAAAAAACTATCCTGAAGGCTACAGTAAGATGAGAATGTGAAAAGAAGAGAAAGAAGAAAAAGGACTTAAATGGACATTTCATATGGGACAACTCACTGTGTTTTATAAACGGCATAAAATGATACATATGGGAAATGCACTCTTGTCTTTTGGACACCCTCAGTTGAATACTGACAGAAAAGTAACAGGCAAGCTGCCAAACAAGTAGAATTTCTAACTTTTTTTTTTTTTTTTTTTTTAACCGAGGTCAACTCATTTAATTCAGTTAGGCAAGTTAGCTTGCATAACTACAGCACATTTTTTTTAAAGAGAGACAGCAATTTAATCTACATGTTTATAATACTTTTCACTGAAGCGCAAGACAAATTGGCAGCTAGTTACGAAGCTTAATGTAAAGCCACCATCTTTAGAAACTTAAATACCACAGAAGGATCTGTCTCAAAATACATACGGACACAGCCTAGCAATCATTTTTTTTCACGTTTAAATTTGTTTGCAAAGAAACATTTCTGAAAGCAGGTACATCATATAAGAGGTGTGAGGAAAATGTTACTCATGCTCAGAAAATGGTTGTATTTTCAATCAACAATGCTATACAAGAAGATAAAACTATCTAAAATTGATTAGCTCAACCTAATGTATATCAGTGCTTACAAATAATCCTAACTATATGTAATCTCAATCTTAGACTTTGATGACCAAACATATATGAAAGGGGTTATAAAAACCGAAATGTAATACAGTCAACTGAATGTTTTTTTTTTTTTTTGATTGCTGTCCTGCAGTAAACATGTTGAATAACATAGAAAGGATGAGTCTTACGTTTCATATGCGTTATCAGAACCAGATAAACCTTTGGAATAAGACTCCTCTCTGGAAAAAAATGACAGTTTCTGAAATTTATTACAGGCTTTTAAACAGTCAACTACACTAAGCACATCACCCTTAAAATTATATTACTGTACCAAAAAGGGAAAAATATATATTAAACCATTGTTTTATTTACATTAACTTTTTCATAAATAACTGAACACAAATTTATACCACAAACTAGAATCTCTGCATCTTTCACCAACTGGTCAACAATGATGGAGTTAAAATACAGGCCAGAATGACACATGGAGTCAAATAAGTTAAATCATTAGTTTTGAATGACTTCAGAATTAACAAACTAAAAGTAAGTAAACCTGAAGGCTCTACTTTTGTGGAGTTGTATGCTACAACACAACAAAACCAGTGAAGTCACTGAAATAAGTAATATCCCATTCTAGTTTTCTCAAAAGAGATGTACACCTCTATTACCAAGGGAAATATGAGGAAATGGCACAAACATTTTGTGTAAAAAAAGTTGTTGAAAACCTTGGTAGGAACCTGCTGGGAAGAAATCATCACCATGCTGATAAAAAGTCTGAGAAATGGAGCAGTCAGGTTGTACCATGACAAAAAGAACACTGATGGCATAAGTAAAATAGTAATTCAAACTCTGGATATCAGTAAATTCATGACAAGTAGGGCATACAGTTTTAAAGCAGCTTAAGTAAACAGAGGGCAGGTTTTGCATGTTCCAATTTCCCAGGTGAGATGACTTTTATTCATGAAGGAACTGGTGCACAGGATTTAAAAAGATGGCTGCACCTCAGAATCATTTCCTTTGCAATGAAGATGCAATTGTCAAGACATGCAGTAGTGCAACAGTGAACAACAGATACACAGTGTTTTAAACATCTAGAGGGCACAAACAATCCTAGCATAAGAAGTCTCCAAGGAAGCATCAAGGCTGGAAAGCTGTGCTGCGATTCTGCCGAACAGTGTTTCTGCGAACATAAATTGTACATCTTGATCCTGACATGGATTCACACAATAGGAAGTGGGTTCAAGCTAGATGCTTATAATGTCCGCACAGCCACTGGGTATAAAAGTGACAAGTGTTCTGCTCCTTTAATAGGCAGCTTCCGTGTTGTGTAATAGTGAATGACTTCCGGCACACTGTCAAAAGGTGGGCTGTTTTGACCCAGGATGTACTTCTCTTTGGTTCTGGTTAATTTCATATGCATGAAACCTTGGCTGCTCCTGCAAAGAAAGAAAAAATAGTTATGAATTAAACAAAGAAAGGGCAAACAGTACATCTATTTGACAAATGCAAACAAAGTATTCCTGAATGTATCCTTCATACACTATTGCATCTTTTTACTTTTGTGCCTTAGGGCCCAGGTCATGGCAAAACATGATCCTTCTGTCTTACTCCACATATTTTATTTCTACCTATATAAATAAAGGTGCAGCAAGCTCATATTCTGAAAAGTGGTATTACACACAGTATTCTCACTGAAAGACTGGTTAAATCTAAATACTCTTCTTCAAGCAGAAATATGAATTGGGTACGTTTTAGCATCTCATTCTAAAATAAGATGCATCTCAGCATGTCTTGACATAAAGCTATATTAAGCACTCCCCCCAAGTACCATAACATCACAGTTCTAACATATTTACATAACAGCCATATTTTAACCTTCTCAAAAAACGTCACGAAAGGCCAGCCCCATCAATTTTTAAAAAATTGGAAAAAAAAAAAAACCTATACCTTTCATCATAGAATAAACTATACTGTAGCATCAAAATCAGTTTAATTTTTCTTGTTAATCCCCAGAAGTCCTCGATGAGGATTGCCATACTGATGTCATTTTATGTTCCAACAATGCAGCATGTGTCCCTATAATATGTTACAGCTTCCATAAACTAGAGGGTTTGTCTCTGCATCTTGTTACAATGACACTGCTGTGGTCACTGGCTTCTTAGACATTTTCTGGAAACTGTGCCACTGTTTCTTTTTCACTGAACCATTTTGATCTCTGCCAATATTAAATTGCAAAAAATATTTCATAGCACATATAAAATCTTTCCAATGAAGTAAATCATGGACTTTAACAATACAAAACTACATTTCCTCCCTGGCAGGTTCAAAAGAATAAAATGTAATCATGATCCTTGGCTCACAAAACCTACAAAACAAATTATTTTCTCCAGAGACTGGGTCTTGAAACAATGGCTTGAAAACAAAAAACAAGCAAATGAAATCTATTTCAAACAACTGCGCAATAAAGCTAATGCATTAGTAAAAGATGACACATGAAATTATTTTTCACAACAAATATCTAAGAAAAACAGCCCCAAAAAATTTTTGGAAATCAGTCAACTCACTCCTTAATCCTGGAACTACACATAACCCATCACCATATCCTGACAAAGACCCAGAACAAATAGCCCACATTTTTAATGTCCACTTTATAGACACCATTCTCAAACATGTCAACAGACCTTCACCAATAACAAGAAATCCCCCTAACAATTTGACAAGTAATTCAAGCTCTGTTGGTGAGAATTCCAACTTATATCCCACACTTCACAAAGAAAACACTAGCAATACTCAAGAAATTCCAAAGTTGTCCTTAAAACTGGTACCTACCCCTCTAATACTCAAACTGCTATCTAAACTTAAATCATGCTCCCTATCTGCCGAGAACCTCCCCTTTGAATACCTGAAACTTGGTGCAAATGCATTAGCCTGTCCCATCAGTATTCTAATTAACAGATCCATCTCTGAGTCCACAGTCCCTCAAATTTAGGAGAAATCCATCATAACCCCATTGCATAAGGGTGGAAATACTAACGATTTAACCAACTACTGACCCATTTCCATTCTCTCACCATTATTTAAAAGTACTAGAAAAGTGTATACATACCCATCTATTAAAACATCTCACAGACAACAATCTCTTAGCCCAAACCCAACATGGTTTCTGCCCCACACATAGTACTATTAGAGCCTTACTTTCTTTCGGCAATACCCTGAACAAAGCTTTGGACTCTGGTCTACTGACATCGGTAGTTTGTACAGACCTATCCAAAGCTTTTGACACTGTATGACATATCAAACTAATCCAACAATTAGAAACATTAGGATGTACTGAACATACCGTTATCTGGTTTACTAGCTACCTGAAAGACAGACAGCATCTGTCATATGGCAAAACAATCAATCTGGTTATCTGGTTAATAAAGTAGGCATCCACTAGGGCTCCATTCTTGGACTGTTACTTTTTAATGTATTTATAAATAATCTCCATACTGTCTCCTTACATAGTTCTCTCATCCAGTATGCAAACAATTTACTGTTATATCCTCAGCCAGCAGCTTCCCAGTTCTACTCAAAATAATACAAAACGCCTTCTCAAACACAGAAACATGCCTAAACAAAGCTCAGTTACTAATTAATCCAAACTACAAATATTCTTTCCAACCACCTCCACAAGAGTTCAGAATCTACTCCCAAAATAATACAGAAACTGAAGTAGTGAAAACAGCTAACCTTCTGGGCATTACTATAGATGATAAACTATCATTCGAACAGCACATTCTTAATGCAATCAAAAAACACTAAAAACTAGGTAAACTACGTAGACATAAAAACTGTATATGGATAAGTCCACAAGAATAACATTGGCACTTTCCCTCCTACATTCCTCACTCCTCTATGGTTCCTCCATATTTACCAACCTTCACTCATCCTTAAACAAACTACAATCATGCTATTATAAAATTACCAAATTTGCTTTTGGACTGCAAAACTGCACTCACCACCATCATGCATAACAAATTAAAATGGTTGGAATTCCCACATTACCTCCAATACACTCAACTAACTCTTGCTCATAAATTAATATAGAATCCAAATAACTACCCATCGCTACATTCTATTGTACAATCCTACATCCCAACCCAAAATCTTTGTTCTACTAATAAACACTTTCTTACCGTGTACAAACCCAATAAGAGAGCTGGACAAAGCTTATACTCTTACTCCATAGCAAAGCTATGGAATTGCCCTACTCCCCCCTCCCCTGTAACACAAACTGAGGCTATGAAAACCTTCAAAGTCACCCTAAAAAATCACTTTCTTTATAATCATATCTGTCCTTGTGACCAGAACTTCATACCACCATAAACCAACACCAATGAGTTTACTGACTAGAATACCCCTTTTTTTGATAAACTGAAATACTAGTAACCAACTGTCTTTCTCTTAAACAAAGTATACTAATCAATATTTAATCCTTAAGAAATTTCCACAAGGCAAAAGTATAATCTCCTTTATATTGTACAGAATATACTGTGCGTCATGACTGTTTACATTGTGTCTTCTGCAAGTTATCCATTTATATACTGTGCAAGTTCTACTGTCATTTATTTTCACTGCATAATGACATTGGACTCTGCATGTTTCTATCACTAAGAAATGCTATTTATATTTGTATAGTTTCTTATTACTGTAAATCTTATCCTGTTGTAAAATAATTTTGTTTAGTTTTCTGTAGTTATTTTAAATTTGTTACTGGAGCTTTTCTCCCCGGGCCTCCACTGAAAATGAGTTATTCTGACAAAGTAGACTTTCCTAGCCAACAAATGTCCATAAATAAATCAATAAATCTCAAGACCCTCACTTCCCCACCTGCTAAGGTGTCAGCATTCTCAGACAAGCACTCTACTCAGTCATCTGTAACTGACAGCCATCACATGAGAGAACCGCTAGGACAGATGAAAGCAGTACATCACGCGGTCTTGAACTTTCTAGTTAGAAGGATTAAAGCAACACTTCATTGGCCAGAATAAGAGCTCCTACCAGCTTGTAGTACTGCAGTACAAAATCTTTCCTGTTTAAAAAATAAGATGCTCATTGTGTTTCACTGTTACAGTCATTACTCTTGGGTTATCCTGCTGGCAGGCTACCCTCTACATTTATGGTAGGTACACAACTGTACTTTCCTCAACAGGTAACTTTCAGAGAAGAGTATGTAATACTGCAGTACAAAATAATTCCTGTTTAAAATTGTTCCTCAATAATTAACTTTCAGAAAGAGTTTCACTCTAGTTTTCTTTTTTTTAATCACTCTTCTTAAATCAACAAAACACAGTGAAATTGCTGGGAGTGACGAACAGTGTGTGTTGTTCCCTTTATGTTGTGAAGACCAGGACACATTCCCTTCTGAAACAATGAGAGATCTGAAAAGGTCAAAATTTCATTCTCTCTCTGACGAAAACTGTAATACCATGGAAAATATATAATTTTGTAAAGAAAATGACATGGGAAGTTAGCAACTGTATTAGAGCTGTTATCAGTTTAAAAAAGAGTGTTGAATAATTAAAGCACCACACTGTAGAACAAACCAGACCTCACATCACAAGTTCCAGGCCAGATGAATTCACTCAGTTTAGTACACAGACTGATTTATTAAAATAAAAAATAACTGCTGCAGTAAAAGTTAACAGCAAAACTTCAAACTCTAATACCATTAAGAGCAAGTAACACTTGTCTGGCGCCTCGACTTTCAGAAAAGCCTTTTCAGAGTACATCTTTCTGCTAGTAAACATACACTTAAATACACGCATTTAATCAATTAAATAATCATCCAATTAAGAATTCACTAAAAAGGTTAATTTTTTATATTATTTTTTTAACCTTATATTAAATGCTTCCAAGAGAATTCCGTATTCAAACCTCTTGGAAACATTGCATCATATTTTAAAATAAATATTGCTTCCTTCCTCAAGTGTATCCTTGATTTTTTTCATCAGTACTAAACCTAGTATTCAGTTGTTCCAAAAGAGTTGCCTGTAACCCCTGTGGGTCTCCCATTATGGTGTTCCTTAAAGTGCATAACTACAGGACTCTGTTTCTTGATGTTCCTTATATGCTCTTTTAATCTTACAGCAAAGCTTCTCCTGCTTTCCCCAATATAAAATAATCCACAAGGACATTTTAAACTACATATAATCTTTTCACTGTTGTAACTGAAGCTGCCTCATCTGTCAACAATTTTTCCATTAATACTTTCAAAACTATCCACCGTATGTTTGTATACTGTGCAATTGTCCCATGGAAAAGTTCCATATCTCACTACATTATTTTCTATATTTGTTTGTCTCTCATATTTCCATGTACTAACATGTCTAAGAACTCTGCTCCTTTTATATGAAAAACAAAGTTTGTCATTTTTAGGCAGGATTTTTCTTTCTGTATATAAGACCAATAATACCTATTTTCTCTAAAATGTTAAAAATTTTGTATACTTAAACACAAAATATAACTCACCTTTTCTTCAGCATTCTTTTTCTGCATTATTATGTTCTGTGCATTATTATGTTCTGTGCTTTATTCACTTTTTTTATTCATTACTTTATTATACCCCAGCCATACTTTCTCTGGCTCATAGCCTCTTTCTATGAGCATATTAGCTGCATTTTGAACTTCCTTCTCACATTCCTTCCTGTCACTACATAAACGGGTAACCCTGACCATTTCCCCATAAGGAATGGAAGAAATAGTATTGGGGGGGGGGGGGTGACAACTAGTTCCATGCAACATAAAGCTTGGTTGTCCCATTTTTCTAAATATTTTAATTTTAAGTTGACCATCTTCTTGCCCTACTACTGTAATATCCAGATAATTTACTGTCTTTGCTTTTTGTAACCCATCAAACTTGATCTCAAACCTGTTCACTTGCAGCTCTTGAACAAACTTTTCCACTTCTCCATAGCCCCCCTTGCAAACAAAAATCAAATAATCAATGTATCTATAAAAATGAACATGTTTTCTAAAAACGTCATTCCTATACACACATACATTTTCAGAGACCCATGAATAAGTTAGCATATGTGGGGGCAAAAGCTGGCCCCATAGCTGTCCCACACTTCTGATGATACAGAGAGCCATCAAATTCAAATATATTCTTTTCCAAACAGAACAATGTCAGTTCTATGATATACTATGTACTGGGGATCTTCCCCAGAAAACATTCTATAGCTTCTATGCCACCACTATGTTTAATGCTGGTGTATAGGCTGACTACATCAATCATTATAAAAACATGTTCTTCTGCCATGGTATTTTCTTTACTTTATCCAAAAAAAATCAAAACTGTCTGATATATGAAGGTAATCGTATCACCTTTTTTTAACAAAAATCGATGCAAAAAACATCTCAAATTATGGGTTATATAATTACAGGCAGATACAATGGGATGACTTGGAGGAGTAACCATGCTTTTATGTATTTTAGACGCACAAAAAAACTTTGCAAACTCACTGCTTTTATTATTTAATACGTGGTGTGAAGTGTGGAGTAATTGTTTAAATCATAAAAGTAAAGGAAGATGCATCACATTTGTACTTTCCAGTAAAATATAACAAGTGAAAGAAAATGTAAAAAATGGTATAGTGCAGTTGTTAAGCCTGCATACCAAGCAGCATTGCATTAGGAAGCATTTTCTAAAGGATGCAAAATTGGAAACTCGTGTTTGTCAATATTTAGAGACTGTATCCACAACACCTGGGCAGAAAAAGTACAGTGTACACTTACCATAAATGTAGATGTTGAGTGTATTTACTGTTGCAGTCATTACATTTGGGTTATCTTTTTGCAGGTAGCCCTCAGTCAGCCTGATTAACAAAGTCTTGGGTCCTGCATCGGTTGCTGTCCCTTCTTCCATGACATCAAGTCGTCAGGGATATAAAACTTGCAGCCGACATCATTACATCAGTTTTTCTTGCCCCAGATGTCAGGTGCGCCCCTAATGGGAAGCAAATCTATAAATATACAAGGTTATAGCTCAAACAAGAAAGCAAATACACCAAAAAGCTTTTAAGCATTGAAAAGGAGAGAAGAGGTATAGTCAAATGAAGTCACAGGGCTGGAGGGAGGGTAACCAGGACTGCAACAGTGAATACACCCTAACATCTACATTTATGGTAAGTGTACACAACTGTACTATGTTCTTCATGTTTCAATGTTGCAGACATTACATTTGGGTAGATTCCCAAAGCTAAGGATGGGAGGAGGAATTTAGATAGCATTAGGACCAGATATACGGCCCTGCAAAACTGCAGTGGCAAAGCCAGCTCTGGATTTAGAGAAAATTGGCAAATGGTAATGCTTGGAGAAAGTATATACAGAACTCCAGGTAGCAGCTTCTAGGATGTCCCTGGTAGGTAAGCCTCTGAGAAAGGCTGCAGAGGTAGCTGCAGCCCTGGCTTGAGTGGGATCTGATCCCCTGTGGGATAGGTTTTCCATGGTGCTTATAGCAGAAGTGAATGAAATGGCCTATCCATTTGGAGATAGGTCGCTTTGAAATAGCCTTCCCCTGTCCCTACAGCAAATGCCACCAGCAGTTGTTCAGATTTCCTTTGAGGTTTAGACCTGTCCAAGCAGAATCTAAGTTGTCTGTGCACATCTAAGGAGTGCAATATCCATTTCCCTTTGTTCTGTGGATTAGGAAAGAAGGTAGGCAAATTAATGGACTGATTAAAGGCCACAGTGGATACCACCTTTGGCAGGAGAAAGGCTCCACTGCCATAAGGGCCTGTAATTGAGATACCCTTCTTGCTGAAGTGATGGCTAAAAGGAAGCGGCTCAAAAGGAGGAAGGGTGTACAAAAGCCAGATGATTCAAAGTTAAGGTCCCAGGCTGGAGTTGGAGCTCTCCTGGGTGGTCTTAAATTTTTGGCCCCTCTGAGGAACTGCTTGGGCAGTGGAAGAGAGAAGAGGGAGGTTCTGTGTTATAATGAGCTGAAATGGCTGAGGCGTGAATTTTTATTGAGGAAAAAGACAGGCCCTTGTGAAGCATCTCAGTCTGAGGTAAATGGGGAACTGCTGTGCTCATCCCTTGAAATTGGTTCCAGGCACAGAATCTTTTCCATTTTTCAGCATAAGATTTTCTAGTACTAGGCCTCCTTGCCACTAAAATGACATCTATCACTGGTTTACTGAGGGATGCTAAAGGAGAGCTTAGGTAATTAGCCAGGCTGCTAGGTTCCGTGTTTGAAGCTGAGGGTGCAGAATCTGGTTCTCTTGCTGAGACAGCAGGGTAGGTGTCTGAGGCAGGTGCCATGGGGCCAACAGTGACACACTGTGCAGGAGGGGGTACCAGTGTTGGCGTGGTGAGGCTGGTGCAATCAAAATCATCCTTGGTTTGTCTTGTTTGATCTTTAGTAGTACTTTGGAGAGCAGAGGCAGAGGAGGAGAGGCATAAACTGATAAGTTTTTCCAGCTGAAGGACAGAGCATACACCTTACAAGCTTGTCTGTGGGAAGCCCTTGCACAAACTGTTTCCAAATGATAGCTCTGGTGGGAGACAAACAGGTCTATATCTGGGCTCCCCCATTTGCTTGTCAACATGTCGAAAATCCTTGGTTCCAGTTTCCACTTGTGTGGGTCCATGAGGGGTCTGCTTAGTCCATCCGCCAGTGTATTTAGTTTTCCTGGCAGGAATTGAGCTTGTAGATGTACTTGGTAGCTCAAGGCTGTGTTCCACAATGCCATGGCTAGTCTGTAGAGGGGGTAAGAATGTGTACCCCTCCGCTTGTTTATATAGTACATAACAGTGGTGTTGTCCATCTTTACCATTAATTGTCCTGGAAGAATGTGGCGCTTGAAGGCTGTCAGAGCATTCTGTACAGCTAACACTTCTTTATGATTGATGCGAAGGTGCATTTCAATTGGGTACCATTTGCCCTGAATGCACTTCCCTGCCAGGTGCGCCCCCCCCCCCACACACATAGTCTGAGTCCGTTAAGGGTTGGGCGGCAGGGGGTAGTGTGTATGGTAGTCCCTTGTTTTGGTGGCAGGCCTCTGTTCACCAAAGAAACTCTAGGCATAGAAAAGGAATAAGAATCATTGCTTCTAGATCCTGAGAATGTTGACACCATAGGCTTTTTAGATACCATTGTAGTTTCCTCATATGCAGTCTTGCATATGGAATTAGAAGAATACAGGAGGCCATGAACCCCAAGCCTTGTAGTATTTGCCTCGCAGATAGCAGGGTTTTTGTGACCACTTGTTTGAAGTAGGTTGTCAAGTGAATTTGTTTCTCTGGTGTGAGGAAAGCCATCTGGGAAGTTGTATTCAAGTTTGCTCCCAGGAATATATTTGTTGACAGTGTACCAGGTATGATTTCATTTAGTTTATGGTGTACCCCAGACAAGTTAGCACCCCCTGTACAAAAGCCAGATGATTCAAAAGTATGTCCTGGTTTTCTGCCTGAATTAGACAATCGTCCAGGTATTGGTATATTTGAATATTTCTTTGCCTGCAAAATGCAATGACTGGAGCTAGGCACTTTGTGAATACCCTGGGCCCAGTAGATAAGCCAAAGGGTAGTGCAGAGAACGGATAGTGCGTGTAGCCTGCTTTGAAGGGTAGGTATCTTCTGCAATACTTCCTGATTGGGATGTGTAGGTATGCTTCCTTTAAATTTAGTGTTGCCAACCAGGCATCTTTGCTTAGCATAGGAAGCAACTGGTGAGGAGTCAGCATCTTGAATTTTGGAATCAACAAAAAGGTGTTTACAGTAGGCAGGTCCAGGATAGGACTCCATGAATTGACTTTTCTGGGTACCAGGAAAATTCTCGAGTAGAAACCTTGTCCCTTTTTCTCTTCTGGTACCAACTGAATAGCCCCTATGCTTAAGAGAGAGAATACTTGCTTTTGGGCCTCTGCCCACTGCTTTGGAGGTAGATCCGGCCAACCGCTTGGAGTTGGTGATGTGTGGAAGTGAAATCTGTATCCTTGGGACACTATATTTAAAACCCATTTGTCCTGGCTAATGAGTCCCCAGTTCTTTGCATGAAGTGCAATCTTTCCCCCCCCAATGTGGCAGTCAGTTGAGAAGTGCTTGGAAGTTTTAAAAATAAGTCATTGAGACAGTTTAACATAGGGGGAGTTTTATTACTCCCAAATTTGGAAGTGGAGGCCCCCCCACTGCTTAGTCCTGTGTGTCCCCTGGGACTGAAGCCTGGATCTGGGTTTGGACTGAGAAGGTCTGGTAGAAGTAGGAAAGGACCAATTCTTAGAAGGCCAATGCCTACTAAATCTTGGAGGTTGTACCTGTAAAAAATCTTTAACAGTTTGCATAGATTTAGCTTTTTCCTCCATCTTTTTAAGAACTTCTGCCTTGTTGCCAAATAGGTGGCCCTGATTTAAGGGAGCATCCAGTAATTTCACTTTAACATAATCTGCAAAGACTGCTCCTTAAGCCAAACATGCCTTCTAAGTACATACCCCATTACCGCAGCCCTGCAAGATGCCGCTAGTGAATCAAAACCACATTGCAATGTATGTTTACCAACTTGTTCTGCAGAATGCATAAAAATCCTGTAAATCCTTATTTTCAGCGCAATCAGGAGTCAACATCATTTTCTGTTTAAGCAATCCAATAATATGCAGCTGATACTTTAACATATGAAACTGGCAATTCAAGCCCTAATGGCCAAAGTTGCAGAAGTGTATACCTTCTTACCCCATCTATCCAGCACCCTGGGGTCTCTATCAGAGGGGGTAGAATTTTTGGCAGTAGTAGCTTTAATACTCTTGGGTCCCTGTGAAATGGTTTCAGGATCTGCAGTAGGATTTTTGAAAAGGAACTTGAGAGTGTCAAGAACCCTGTAATATCCATCAGGTTTTCTGAAAGCAGGAGGTAAAGAGTCAGGGGCCATGCTAGATTCCGAAAAGGCATCATCAACAATGTCCTGTACAGGAGGTATAGCTAAAGGCCTGTGCTGGGGCAGGAGTAAGAAACCCCTAAGCCTCTTTTTAGAATCAGAGAAATCCTGACTTTCCCAACGAAAAAGCTCCCTGACAGTATGCAAGGTTTCACCAAAAGAGAAATCCTCTTGCAGGGAAGCAGAGGGAATAGAGTTCTCAGCATCAGAATCCTCATAGGCAGATAAGGGTAAGTCCTGGTCATCAGAGGAAACAAATTTCAGAATCCTGGTCAGAAGAATCATAAGCAAACTCAGTCCTAGGTCTCTTAGAGAGGGAAGGTTGGCTTCCCCTGATTAAAGTAATAAGGTCTTCAGTCATTCTTACCATTTGTTCTTTAGGCATAGAGGCCTGACCATGCGGTCTGAGAGTGAGTTTTCTAGACATGGTTCGAGTTTTAGGCCTTGAAGAAGAAGATGGCGCCAGTTTAATATGCAAGTCAGTAGGCCTGAATACACCCTCAGAAGCCGGTGCCTGCACAGTGGCTCCGGAACCATCCAAGATGGAGACATCCACAGGTTCCACAGTTGAAGCATCTCGCGGCATACCGGACTCTGAATGGGTCTCAGTAGAGGCCTGCAAATCTGAAGTAGTAGGTATCAGGGGCTGCAAAAGCACCTCACTGAGTACTGGCAAACTGGGCAGCCTATCTCTGTCTTTATCTTTGCGTTTCTTCGGAATGTCGGTAGTCAGATGGCTTACCGAAGACATATCAGGATAATTGAACTGAGCACCAAAAAATTTAGAAGCGCAAATATACTGACTATGGATAGTTTGTGGTTTAAATAAGGCACAAAACCGAGGTACGTCGTGGTCAAGGCCTAGGCAAGGAATACAGTACGAATGAAAATCTTTATGAGGTATTTGCTTTCCACAAAAAAATGCAATTATTTACTTTTACTGACATCAGTTTAGAGGAAGAAAAAGTTTCCCCAATGGGGTACTTAGCTTTTAGTTGAAGACTTCGGTTCTGAAACTCGAAAACGAAAATTTCAGGAGTCAGCCGACCGGCACTTGCGAACTGCTTCTGATTCGGGCACTGCAAGAAAGACTGATGTAATGATGTCGGCTGCATGTTTTATACCCCTGATGACCTGATGTCACGGAAGAAGGGACAGCAACCGACGCAGGACCCAAGACTTTGTTAATCAGGCCGACTGAGGGCTACCTACAAGCAGATAACCCAAATGTAATGACTGCAACAGTGAAACACGAAGAACATCCACAAATGTTACAAGGAATACACCACAAATGAGGCAAAAGTTGAGGACAGTTGAGAAATATGCCCTGTGCATACATATACACATGACAAATTACTGCCACTTGTATGACTGTATGACACAGATGTCTGACTGAAATCAAGACAATGAATAAATACATAAAATATATGTCCAGAAATGTATCTCATTGCACTGCTGTAAGAACCATACAGCACACCCACTGTACCTTCCCTCTGCTCCCTCCAACTTTTCAGTTCAATAATGAGAGAAACATTAGCTGCATAGGCAGTCCAC
Organism: Protopterus annectens; assembly: GCF_019279795.1. NCBI lineage: Eukaryota > Metazoa > Chordata > Ceratodontiformes > Protopteridae > Protopterus > Protopterus annectens. Next base: position 587,009,975 of record NC_056728.1, read on the forward strand.
TCTGGTTAGGACCATGGCAGGGGCAACTTTTCAAGTGCCACTGGCCAGGATTCACTTGGACTGGGAAAGCAGATAGGAAAAACAAAGTAGGTGGTAGTATCTGATGAACAAACAGTTGGTGTGTTACCCATTGGCTTACCTCAGTTCTAAGAAATGCAGTATGTTTTTCCTTTGGTAAGTCAATCACCACCACCACATATGGATAATATTTCACTTGAGTTTGATCCACAGAGATGTATAACTGTAAAAAAATTCCTGAGTAATGTCGAGAATTGTACAAAGTATTTCATATAAAAATTCACTTTAATAAAATAAAATAAATGCAGATTAAGTGCTATCATCCTCTGCACAATGTGGACTTAATCAGAATGCAAAATAAACAACTCAATCCATTTAAATATAGTTAAAGACACCAATAGGATATCTAAGACCAATTAAAACTACCCGATTATTTAAAATGACATACACCTACTATGCTCACAACATCAAACCTGCATAATACAATTCATATAAAAACCATAATAATTTTTTTTCAATACATATAGATAACACATCGACATGAATTAACTTGCTATTAGATCATAATATAAAACCATATTCAAAAACTTTATAAAACATAATTTATGACATGGTCATAAAAAACTCACAAATGAACCAGAGACCCTTAACTCCATGTCACAATCTAGCCAGTAAGACTGGTTTTATAGGGATATTATCATTCAGTCCTGGGGCATTAGTCACCAATGCTCTTTCATCAGAGGATCCTTGTACAATTCTTCACATTACTCAGGACATTTTTTGCAGTTATTTGTTGTAGGAATGTTTGGACTGTGTATTTTTAGATGTACATCTGTGTTACAGCAAACTTTCTTTTGCCCACTATTACCTATGTCAAGGTCAAAGAATTCTGCTATGTTGTACAGATCATCCTTTATTATATCACTTAAGACAATATATAGTCTCACTTTATTCCTCTCTTATTAGGTCAATCACAGACTATGATACCTTTCTCAAAATGTACGTCCCTAAGCACCTAAACCAACTCAAGAGACCTCATCATTTCCTCACTAAAAAGATCTCGGGTCTTAGCACCTTTAGGTATTCAGATACACTAAAACCCTTACATTCATTTCAGACTTGTATAGACTCCTACAAAGTGACCTCTGTTCTGCCTTCTGTATTATGAGCAATCCCACACTATTTAAACTCCTTCATCTAAATAGAACCAGTGGTAAAGAAAACACCTAGGCTAGAGATGGAAGCCTCTACCACCACATTAACAATAACAGATGGTGAGACAGGTACCTTAATCCATCATATTTCACACATTTATGTAACAGGCTCTTGCATATCAAGAGAGTACCTCCCTAGCAACCTTTAAAGCAAGTCTGAACGACTGGATGGGTAACTGCAGATTTTCATCTGGAATATGTAGGGATAATGTACTTAATGTGGGACACTATTTATCTCCCATACTGGGTGACATGTCTGAGCTTCTAAGTAGTTTTCTTAAATGCAAACTTGGCAAGAACCTATGCTACTTCAGCAGATGTTTTAACAGGCAAGGACTTTGATAACATGGCACCCTGTGTATATGTGGCTACATGAAGCAATCACTGGAAAGGTAATAGGATTGAGACCCATCCAACATCCACAACTTTAACAGAGGCTGGTCATGTGGCCAATTAAAAAAAATGGGCTAAGTGGCACAAAGAAGCCTAAACCAAATTATAGCTGTTGAAAAGGTACTAGACTTTCTCTGGAAGAAGTTACTTCAGTGGAAGACAGGCTTAATAGCAGTACATTTAACCCTAACAGAGGTTTCAGAAAGTACTGGTCTTTCATCAAAACAAAGACCAGGAAGGATTAGAAAGGCTTCAGGTTATAAAACTTTGCAGAGAGATAGCTAAGATGACTCCTAATCCTGAAAGGCAGTGTGTGTCTGTATACTGGTAAGATGGTCCTAAAAGAGGGGTGACGGAGACAAATAATGCAGCAGTTGGTAATCACAAGGTCCTAGCATCAGGTACTTATAACCAGAGACCACACTATTCCCCTTTTCAGGCATTATGAGCAAAGGGCTTGCAAAAAGGAGGCTTATGCAATTTTTTTATTGAGCTTAAAGCATATGAGGAGTGTCAAAATGAGGTTAATATGACAAAGAATTATGAATACAGCAGATACAGTCAGTTTTACACCAGGTGGTACAGCCGTGTGTACATACAGGCACCCAACAAAGACAGGGTTAACTATCAGCCTATCAAAATGCCAAGTGAAAACAGCAAAAGTGTTCCTCTTTGTCACCAAAAACTGATCAGATGTTTCAGAACAAGAAGCTGATAGAGTGTGTGACATAAAATGTACCTTACGTTAACCATAATTTCTAGAAAGGCTTCTCAGCAATAGTTGCTTGAGTCTATTAAGGAGGGAAACACTTGGGTAAAACTGGAAAAATATATTTTTCCAACAGAAAGAAATAAAAAGTAAACAATACATTTTTGGGTTGCATCAATTTTTTTGAACATGTTTGTAATTGTTTAAAGGATAAAATAAGTTACATTGTACTTGCCATTTTAGTAAAGTATATGTCGAAAAAATGAGAAACTGCTTATGAATGCATCTGCAATTTTGATGGCATAATGCAGTTTAGAAGTAAAACTAAAACCTTGCTCCAAATATGTGTGCACTGTTTCAAAGTCTGCTACAACTGGCTAGGTCACATGATGATGACTTTTGGTTCTCAATGATGATGACTTGATTCTCCAACCCTTCCCACCTCAAAGTACGTAACAGTGGAAACAAGATTGCATCTAAAATTTGAAACTAAATGCATTAGAAATATTGTCTGATGACTCACAAATGGGGAGACGGACTGCTAATTCAAAAGGGTTACACAAGTTACAGAAGTTAATACTTTGACTGCTAGAAGATACCACTGGAAAACAGAGATTAAACTGCATTATATTACTTGTTTGTTTTTTTTCAATAATCATTTTTATTATTTTTCACAACCATATTACAAATTCACACATTATATACAATATATACAAAATGCTTCCATTGGTTAATTTCACATATATATCAACCTCATGTATTGATCAAAGGTACAGCACTCACAATCAAAAGGGAAAAAAAAAAAAAAAAAAAAAATCCAACATTAACAAATCCAAGCCAACAATCTGTCTTTTCTGTACATTTTCTATCTAATCTAAGGTTGATTTAGACTATATTCTGGTTCGAGAAAAGTGGATAGTAACCTCTTAAGCCAAAATAATATTAAAAATTTGCTCCCAGATTTTTATGTTGTTGATATTTTTCTTGTGATCACTAATTAACAGTTTATGCGCTAAGATGTGTTTTATTGCCAACAATCTGAAATTTTCCCACAATGTCTGGGCTGGGTTCAACCAATTTGTGGCTATATATAATTTCATTAATAGGCAAATATTCATAATTACAATCGTTTTTGATTTATTTAGATTCTCCGGGGGAATATGAAGAATCAAACTCCCAAGAGAGTGTTGAATTTTGGTAACCCATTTTTTGTAAGTTTGATGAATTCCACAATTTATAAATGCACTTACAACTCCAGAACATGTGAAGCAAATCTGCTGTCTGATCAAAGCAATGTGGGCATATGGGTGAATTCTTCGCATCAAATTTGTGCAAAGTGAGACGAGTATAGTATGCATTGTTAAATATCATCAGCTGCGTAAATACCAATTTCTGAAGGGATATGGACTTTAATGTTAATGCATTATATTACTTGTAAAGACTCTAATAATTGTACTTTTGAACTTATAAGCCAAAACCAGCAAGGGTACAGTATACCTTTTAGATAAAATCTGAAATTATCTAGTTTATGTGTTAGTGTTTTTTTTTTTTTTTTTTGCTGATATTATCTGCTTGGCCATTTTATTTTCAATTCCTTGTACAAGTTCTGCACTGTTTGCATATTTATTTGAAAATAAATGTTTTACCTGGCTTACTTCAAGTAAAACATAATACTGTCCAACTTTGAACTGCCATGGCTGACATTTTACTTAGTAGCTTAAAATGTTTACACATTACTGGCACCTGCAACTGTGTTGGTATCCTACATACATACATACATACAAATATTTCAGACACAGACAATAATGCCCTAGCCTGTAAACATACTAAAGTGGTAATAAGTGCCCAATGTGTTCTTAAAATATATAAACTAGTGCTTGCTTTAATACAATTTGATATTCTATTCCGCTCATCTTGTGACTCTCTCAGAGAACCAATTACTACAGTCATTCCTACAGAATCTTCTACATAGGTTGTCTGACGATTCTCTACTACTTTTTTGATAACCACAAAAATTCCCAGAGGTCTTTATATGCCTTACATACCTGAATAAGGTCTCCTCTTAAATGTCTTTCATAATAACTTAAATATTTACATCCATGGGTGCCCTCAGTATACTGCAGCTATACTCTTTCCAGTTTACTCATGCTTATTTTCTTATAGGGTTTCCATATTGTTATTCCATACTCAAGTTTGTGTCTGGTGTGGCTAACAAAATTTTATTTTATCACTTCTCTTTTCATAGACTTTCTAAATCTTTTTATGCAACCTACAGTTCTATAACCATTAAAAAATCAATTTATATGATTAAAAAAACTCAAAATGGATCTGCCCATATACTCAGGTCCTTAAATGACTCTGCAAATCACTGCGGGCTATATTAAAAAAATTAACCTTTCAATCTATGTCTCCCAAATCTCATATGCTTATTTTTGAAGCATTTATCAACATACTATTCTCCTGTGCCCAAATGGTCAATTTAGTCAAGTCCTTTTGTAGACGTGATACCTACATACAGATCATAGATAATCTCAGATGATAAAGATAGATCTGAAAGACAAAACGTAAACAAGTATAGGCCTAGGATGGAACTATATAGGACACCCTGAATGTAACCGACAATTTTACCTGTCCAACTCCTGTATGATACTTGCCATGCCCTACTTGTAATCCATGTAGCTATCCATCTTAACAAGAGTGCATTAATACCTGGTTGCTCTAATTTATTGTTCAGTGTTTTGTGTATGACCCTACCAAATACTGAAGTCTACATAAATTACATCACTGCATAATGTTTCATCTGTAGCGGTTATTATATTGCAGTGGGGCTGATTAGGCTCCGATATTTGGAAAAAGTCAAACCAGTTAAGCACCAGAGTGGTGCGCAACCCAACCTTAACAAATGTTAAACACCTCCTGCTTATGTTGTTAAGGTCAGATCTAGTGGTTGGCTGTAAAATCTACCTGTACTGACAAGCAAATGATAGTGGCATAAATAAAAGATTTTTCTGCCTGCTGTCCATACAGATAATGTGTCCCCAACTTCTAAAACAAACTCATTTGCTAGAATAACAGGATGTGTTAGCATCTATTTCCTGAAGGATATGAACTTTGAAACTCAAATGGATGCCATTATTTAGTGACTTCAGTCCTCAGTGGTTTGTCCAAAAAAACACAGATTTTATAAGGAACAGACCAAAAATATGAAGCAATAATCTGGACATCCTGTGAAAATCTGGACAGTTGAGAGGCATTAAAGGTGAGTGTAAATGTAACGGACTACGTTACACTACCTCTCTGACAGCATACGTTTTTTACAGCTTTAAAGCCAGGAAAACACCTTAAATCATGTGTTCTCGACACGAATGCCAAGATTCATCTCAAACTTTGCTGTCAAGGTGAATTTCTTGCCATCCATGTCTCAAACACACAATAAATGGGTTATGATTGAGGAACTGATCATAAGCCTCTATGCTACAGAACATCATGTTACAGGTGGTTATAGATCTAGTTTCAACATATTCATGCTGACATATGGTTTCAAGTCTCAACCATGCCAATTCGAACAATAATTCATTATTTTTCCACAATATGAAAATAAATTTGTGGCTCTGTATGACATCCTACTTCTCTTTCCCTTAAAGACAGGTTTAACAAGTGCATGGCTCCAATCTTGACGAATCTCAACATATTTAAATAACCTAGTGAATTGAATAACAGACATAATGATGTTGTACATTCAAGCTAAACTGTTGTCAGGTCATTATTACTAACTCTGTATCCTCCTGTTGCTTTGTTTAGGTCCAGTTTACTTAGTTCTTTTTCAATATAATCTACTTTGAATTCAATATTTGAGGTTTCCCGGATGTTGCTAGGACAATTTATCCTCCTTGGGAGCCAAACTGCTTTGCATAAGATTTTGTAACTGTACCTATAATCTGTTATGTCTGAGAATAACTTTCAGAATTTACACACAGTTTATCAATTGGTATGTCTTTACTCCTACCACACCTTATATATCTATATCTGTTCTGTGCGACTGCCCAGAGCTAAATGCTACCATTTAAATAGTTAAAGGTTGGCTTCTTTTAAAGTTAAAATTAAGGCAAGGTGTATTTTAAAATTAACTACTGGTGGCATTTACTAGCTCCCAATTCTGGAAAATTATCTGTGTGCATGCATATGAATGCTTGCACAACATACTTTTGGTCAAGTTTTATTTACTGTTGGTAAGACTACAATGAAATGCACTGAGCTTAGTCTAAGGTGGGTGACATCATGGGAAGCCAGTGATTATAACTGAACTGCAAGTGCAGTGTAATGCTCATTTAGGTGCAGCAGTGCTTGGCTCTTATCCAATTCAGGAATGTACATTCTCCATATACCACTAAAGCCAACTGCATTTTGTGTATCAGGTGGTGGTGGTGAGTTTCATACCCCTCATATGGCTGGGTCATATGTGCACTGACACTCATGTAAGTGTTAAGGCCTATAACATCCATTCATCTTAATGTGTGGTATGAAAGAATGGAAATGAAAAAATAAAAACAGTGGTAGCTTTTAGACACTACATCACATCTACAACTACAAGGAGAAAAAAAAAAACGGTCTAGAATACGGTTAAACATATTGCAAAGTGGATTTGTACTGTAAGTTTACAGTGTCTAATGGCGCAAGTGTCCTTCCCCAAAAGTATAGTAATGATGACATTTAGTCCGAATTAAAGCTGCAGATACAGTTAACTGACACACACTGTCATTCTTTATCCAATTCCAATCTGTTTTAACTATGCCATTTTTACATTATAATTTCCACTGGTAAAGTTTATCTAGGAAAGATGATTTACCTGTAGCTGAATTACATTTTACTTTTAGGTTAAAGTTGATGGTATCATGATGTATGCTAATAACCGAGCGCATAACCATTGGTGGAAAGCACGACTCCCTTTTGCCTTATCAGTGTACATGCTGCAGTTGTCTTTATTCCTACCTATATATCATTGATCTTTAAAACATTACTTCATCTATAATGCTGACACTGGGAGTTGCCAGTATTCCCATGACAAATCCTTGCACCCCACTTTCTTTAACTACCTTAATGTTTGCTAAAACAATGCTTATATTTGCTATCATCTTGTCATTACAAATTTGCATCACTTCACATGTTTACTTTTCCACTGAAGCCCAAGCCCAGAGTTTTGCATCAGTCATTCAAATACTTGATAAATACCATGATGTAAAGTATTTTATCCATGCACATCCTGAGGCTGTAACATCAACCTCCAAGAAGGTTTCTACTATTTCTATTTCTCTTTATAGTCTACTTAATTCATCAAACTACACCTATATTGCTCTGGACCCCTTTCAAACATTCTTACTTGTACAGATGATCTTGCATTTCTAAAGAATCACACAACTATGTCACAGACTGTATACAAATATGGGTTTACCAAGGTTTCACAATTCTTTCCTACTGAAGAACTGCAGCATGGACCTGAGAGAGAGATATAGCTACGGAATGAATAAAAAACAATGCTGTTTAACTGAACCTTTAACAGAGAGGGACAAAATATTGACTGAGATGCCAGGAACGTGGGTCTAGTAAAATCTATGACACTGGAATTGCACTTAAGGAAAAGGGGAACTTTTATTTCGTTTATCATTTGTTTACTGGGAAAGTCCGACTTGGAATGTAGCTAATTTTCAGAGGTGGCCCGGGGAGAAATGTTCCAGATACATATCCTTGTAACGTGGGGGGAAACCCACACAAATGCAGGGAGGACATGCAGACTCTACACAAAAGACACCCCAGCTGAGAATCGAACTGGAGAACCTCTTGCTGTGAGGCAACAATGCAACCACTGCACCAAAGCACCGTCCGAACTGGTCGAATCTGAATTTAGAACTGGCATCTAAATTACAGCCCTCATCAAAGGCTCTACCGCCATAAGGGCCTGCAACTCAGAAACCCTTCTTGCAGAAGTAATGGCCAACAAAAAGCAGTCTTCCATGACAAATATTTCAATTCAGCAGTAGCCTTGAGGCTCAAAGGTTGTAGAGTAAGTTTCTCCAACACAAAATTGAGATCCCAAGCAGGAGTAGGAGCTCTACGTGGGGTCTTATATTCTTTGCCCCTCTAAGAAATTGCTTGAACAAAGGATGCGAAAACAATGGTGGGTCACAATCATAGTGAGCTGAAATTGCTGCAGCATGAATATTAATGGAAGAGAAAGACAAACCTTTGTCCAATAACTCAGTAAGATATTGAAGAGCCACACTCAAATTAGGCTCAGAAATCTCCAAATTGTTTGCTGCACTCCAAAATAAAAATCTCTTCCATTTTTCTGCGTACACTTTCCTTGTACTAGGTCTTCTGGCTTCCATAATCACATTTAAAACTTGTTGAGGAAGTTGAGACCTGCTGTCTTTCAAAACAGAATATGCCAGGCTGTTAGATGAAGAGATTGAAGCTTGACATTGAGCAGGTGACCCGTCCCTCTGAGACAACAGGTGTGGAATCAAGGGTAAAGGCCATGGAGGCTTCCTTACCAGACTCCTCAGTAATGGGTACCAGTGCTGCCGAGGCCAATCTGGAGCTATTAAAATCATCCTTGGCTTGTCTTGTCTGACCTTTAGAAGCACCTTTGGGAGAAAGAGGCAGAGGTGGAAAAGCATACACATGAAGATTTTTCCAACTGAAAGAAAGAGCATCCACTTTCCAAGCTGTGTGATGAAACCTCTTTGTGCAAAACTTTGGCAGTTGGTGGTTTAGTGGAGAAGCGAACAGATCTATGTCTGGAGTTCCCCATGACACTGTCAATTTTGAAATACATGAAGATCCAGTTTCCACTCGTGGGGAGCCATGATTTGTCTGCTTAACACATCTGCTAAGGAGTTCTGTGCACTCGGCAGAAACCTTGCCTGAAGAGTTAGTTGCAAGCTGAGCGCAGTCTCCCATAAAATCATTGCTTGCCTGCACAATGGGTAAGAATGTGTTCCCCCTTGTTTGTTGATGTACCACATGACAGTTGTGTTGTCTGTTAGAATCAACACCTGCCCTGGAAGAAGTAACTCCTTGAAAGCCATTAATGCAAACTGGACTGCTAACATCTCTTTCATGTTGATATGTAGATGCTGTAGTCTGGCAGGCCACTTGTCTTGTATCCACTTTCCATTTAGATGAGCTCCCAAGCAATGTCTGAGGCATCTGTCGTTAGAATCTGACTCGCCTCTGGCGGGTCACAGAGAGTCCCTTGTTTGGGTGACATTCCTGAGCCCACCACAAAAATTCCTTTTGAATGCAAGGTATTATTTGAATGACAGTGTCCAAATCCTGGCAGTGCTGTGTCCATACATTTTTGAGATACCACTGCAGCTTCCTCATATGCAGTTTGGCATTGGGAAGCACCAGAATACAAGATGCCATGAACCCTAAGGCTTGAAGGACTGTCCTTGCAGTCAGCCCGGACTGAAGAGATAGTTGATGGAAGTAACTGGAAAGATTCTTTTGTTTGTCCGGGGTTAAATAGGCCATCTGGGCTGCTGTATTCAGTCTCACACCCAGAAAGCACATGTCTTGAGAGGGTACTAGACTGGACTTTATTTCGTTCACAGAATACCCTAGGCATCTTAGCACTGCTATGACATAATCCAAATGCTGTAGAAGGTCTTCCTTTTCTTGAGCTAGAATCAGGCAGTCGTCCAAGTAAGGATAGATTTGAATTCCTTTTAGCCTGAAGTAAGCTATCACTGGAGCCAGAACCTTTGTGAATACTCTGGGCAGTGGATAAGCCAAAGGGCAATGCAGAGAACTGATAATGAGAATTTCCAGCTCGAAAACGCAGATACTTCCTGCAACTTAGTCTTATAGGCACATGAAGGTAAGCTTCCTTGAGATCTAAAGTTACCATCCAGTGATCCTTGCCCAGCAGAGGTAAAAGCTGTTGTAACGTCAACATTTTGAACTTGGGAATGTCCAGATAAGTGTTGAGGATAGATAAATCCAAAATTGGCCTCCACATGTTCCCCTTCTTGGTACTAGGAACAGGCGAGAATAAAATCCTAGGCCCCTTTCTGGCACAGGAACTGGCTGAATGGCCCCTATGTGGAGCAACAGAGAAATTTGCTTGTGAGCCTCTTGTCTTTGTAGAGGAGGAATGTCTGGCATGCCTTTGAAAGGAGGCATGGTATGGAAATAAAACCTGTAACCGTGGTGAATGATATCCAGAACCCATCTGTCTTGGGTAATTAAATCCCAATTTTCTTTGAAAAGAGACAGCCTTCCTCCCAAAGGTGCTGCCAGGCGAGAATGTACTGGCAGCTGAAAAGGCAGGTCATTGGGTCTGCTTACGAAAGGACTGACCCCTGCCCTCACCAGAAGTCTGAGCAGGGGAACTCCTGTCCTAGGCCTAAAAGAACCTTGAGCTCTGCCCCTACCACGTCTAGACCTACCCCTAGACTGGGAATCATAAGCAGGATAAGTCCATCCCTTAGTAGGCCAATTTCTACTAAACTTGAGGCTGCACCTGCAAAAATCCTTAACAGTTTGCATAGACTTAGCCTTGTCCTCCATTTTCTTTAAGACTGCTTCCACAGGCGAACCAAACAACACATCAGACTGCAAAGGAGCATCCAAAATCCTTGTTTTAACATGCTCAGCTAAATTCTGATCTCTCAACCAGGCATGCCTCGAAGAACAGAACCAGTGGCAGCCACCCTCGAGGAGGCCTGCACAGCATCAAAACCACATTGCAAGGAATGTTTACCCACCTGTTCAGACACATGAACTAAATCCTGCAACTCTTTACACTCAATACCTTCTGCCAGAGCATCCACCTTACATTTCAATTGTGAAAGGAGATAATTCTGATATTTTAACATGTGAAACTGACAATTCAACGCTCTCATGGCTAAAGTGGAAGAAGTATACACTTTCTTTCCCCATCTATCCAAAGCCCTTGCCTCTATCAGGAGGAACAGGATTTTTAACAGAGGCCTTCACACCTTTAGGCCCCTGAGAGACAGTTTCCGGGTCTGCCCTAGGACTCTTAAAAAGATACTTATGAGCTTCAGGCACCCTATAGTACCTATCCGGTTTAACTGGGGCAGGAGGCAAAGAATCAGGATTGAGGGAAGCCTCTGCAAAAACATCTTCCACCACATTCAGAACAGGAGGTATAGCTAAAGTCCTATGCTGGGGTAAAAACAAGAATTCCCTAAGCCTCTTCCTGATATCAGAGAAATCTTGACCTTCCCATTTAAAATGCTCCCTCATGGAATGCAGAGTCTCTGAAAATGAAAAATCCTCAGGAGGAGAAGCTGAAGGAGTAGAATCATCCACATCAGAATCAGAATAAGGAGGATACTCCTGCAAGTCTTCAGCCGAAGACTCAGAAGCCTCCGAACATTGCTCAAAACTCTCAAACTCAGGTTCCACCCTAGGCCTCTTATCAGAAGGGGGCATAGAACCTCTAATCATAGTAATCAAATCCTCTGCCATTTTAAGCATATGTTTCTTAGGCAAAGACCCTGAAGCACTAGGAGAAACCCCGACTGAAGTTAAACTTGGCCTGCCTCTCAAAGAAGCCTTGGAAACAGAAGGGGAGGCTCTAACCACCTTAGGAAGAGAGGGAAGAACAGCCACCTGAGAAGCCCCCTCAGCCTGGCCTACTTCCTGCTGAGGATACATCCTGTAACAGTAAAGTCTCTCCTGAGACTCCAAAGAAACACCTGGCAAAACCTCCGGCCCACTGAGCCTTCTAAAGATCCGGCGTCTGGGACTGTCGGTTCTTCCACTCTAGGCTTTGCTGCTTTGTCCTTGCGCTTTTTGGCGAGCGCCGGAGCCTCCGACGGCATTTTATAATTACAACGCTTCCCAAAACTAACCTGGCACAGTCTAACCTTCTCTTAATAGTGCGTTTGTTAAATCTAGCACAAGAGCGGCATCCAACAACGTCGTGCTCAGGCCCTAAACAAGGTATACACAAAGTATGGTAATCCCTATGAGGTATCTGTTTCCCACAAGAAATACAGTTATTCACTTTTTCTGACATCCGGTTAAATACTGAGGCAAGAAAAACCAAAATATTCCCAACGGGTACTTAGCCAACTTTGATTAGGTCTGAAACTCTGACTTCAGAAACTTTCAGAACGCCAACCTGCACTTGCAAAATTGCTTCTGCATCGGACCATGCGGCAAAAAAGACTGAGGATATGGCGTCGGTCATGCGCATTAGTACCCTGACGTACTGACGTCAGTCTAATGCGCCTTGACCGACGCCAATATACTTTGGTATTCGGGCCGACTGGACAGCGGACTACCCAATAGTTAGGACTGCAGCAATGTGGAATGAAGAACATCTCTTCTGGCAGAAGTAATTGCCACCAGAAAAGCTGTCTTCCATGATAGAAACTTCAGATCACATGTAGCCGGTTCAAAGGGGAAGGAAGTCAAGGCGCGTAACACTATATCGAGATCCCATGGAGGTGCAGGATGAGAAATCAGAGGTCTCAATAGAGCAGCACCTTTCAAGAAGGTCTTACACAATCTGTTGCTCATTAAAGGTGGGTTTATGGATTCGTGAAAATTGGAAATTGCTGCCAATTGGACCTTGATGGTAGAGACTGAAGAGCCTTGATTGAAAAGAGAAGTTAAAAATTTTAGTACTTCTGCCACGGGAATAGAGATGGGGTCCAGGCCCCGGAGTTGAGCCCAAATAGCAAATCTTTTCCATTTGCTAGAATACAGTTTCTTTGTAGCAGACTTATGGGCTGAAAATAATATGTGTACAACCTCTGGATCCAATGTATGACTCCTGACTATAGTCGGAAGAGGAGGAGCCAAGCAGTCAGTTTTAAGGTGTGCAGGGACTGGTGGAATAGTCCCGACTGATGAACCAAAAGATCTGGGATCTGATCCAGGAACCATGGACCTTCCAGAGCATATTTGCGAAGGTAGGGAAACCATACTTGACGAGGCCAGTAAGGAGCAATTAAGATCATTTGCTCCCCAAGAGAGATGCCTTTTGAATCACCCTGGGAAGGAGAGGAACTGGAGGGAAGGCATAAAGCAAGCCGGTGGGCCAGGACGGACTAGTGCGTCCATGGGGCTCTTCGGAGGCAGGGGTTAGAGAGAAGAATTCTTTGCACTTAGCATTCAGAGGAGTGTGAAGAGGTGCAACACGGAACTCCCCATTTGCTGAAAATCTGACTTGCAACTGTCATATTCAGAGATCATTCGTGAGGAGAGAGGATGGTTCTGCTCAATCTGTCGGCTATCACATTGGACTTGCCGGTATGTGAGTAGCCACTAGAAAGCGTTTGGTCGAGACTGCCCATTCCCAAACTCTCATGGCTTCTCTGCAAAGAGGATAGGATCTGGTCCCTCCCTGTTTGTTCAGGTACCAGACAACTGACATGTTGTCTGAGTGAACAGCAATTACGCCCTGAGGGAGATAATCGTGAAGGGCTTGAAGGGACAGAAGTACTGCCCTCATTTCTAGGATGTTGATATGAAGTAGGGTCTCTTCCGGGTGCCATTTGCCTTGGACTGACCTGCCCAGGGAATGCCCCCCCCCACCCCATCTGGGAGGCGTCCGTGGTCAAAGTGGCCGCAGGAGGAGGAAGAACAAAGGGTCGTCCCTGATCCAAATTGGTGGGCACTAGCCACCAGCGAAGGTCCCGTTTGCAAGATTCCGTGATCCATATGAGGTGACTGAGAGGGAGTTCCTGAAAGGACCACTGAGCTGAAAGAAGCCACTGGAGAATTCTCATGTGCAACCTTGCCAAGGGGACTAGAAGAACCGTAGCGGACATGGATCCCAATAGCTGCAGGACCATCCTGGCTGGAGCTTTGGACCTGGGAAGTAAGGCTCGAACTTGAGTCTGTACGGTTTGTATTCTGTCTGGAGGTAGATAGACCCGCATTCGGTTTGAGTCTATCTCTACCCCTATGAATCTTATTCATTGAGATGGCAGCAACACAGACTTTGGCCAATTGAAGGTGATTCCAAGGGAACTGCCAGTGATATAGTGGCTTGAAGGCTCTGCAGTAGTAGATGCCTGGAGGTGGCAGTTAGGAGCCAGTCGTCTAGATACGGAAACACCTGGAATCCTAGACTTCTCAGGTGAGCAGTCACGACTGCCAAACACTTGGTGAACACCCTGGGGGCTGTGGTGAGACCAAAGGGCAGCGCACGGAACTGAAAATGACTGCCTCCTAGGCTGAAGCTCAGATGTCACCTGGACGCTTGATGTACCATGATATGGTAATAAGCGTCCTTGAGATCTATGGAGCACATCCAAACACCCTTCTCCAGCAATGGGAGAATGGTTTGTAAGGTGACCATTCGGAACTTGGACTTTCTGACTGAACGGTTTAGGATGCTGAGGTCCAAAATGGGCCTCAAGTCCCGGTCTTTTTGGCACCAAAAGAATCTTGAGTAAGTCCCTAATCCGATCTGGTCTGCGGGGACCGGTTGGATGACTCCTTTTTGTAGCAGCTTTGAAACTTCTGAGGCTGCAGTATCCCGTTGACTGGGTGGTGGGTCCGGGATTTTTTTGGACTGAGGGGGGGAAATGAGAGAATGGGATGGTGTAACCTCCGGCGATAATTCGAAGCACCCATCGGTCCTGAGTAATACCTTCCCAGGCTTTTAGGTGCTTCGAGCGACCCCGACTGGCTCCGGAGCTGCACAGTCGGGCAATCCCTCAGGGACTGTGAAGGCTGAAGAGCCACGAAAGGACTCATGGGTCTCCAGTGTTGCGAGGGCCTCTGCCGCCTCTGGGGCGCCTTCCGAAGAATTTCCCTCCCCTGCCTCTGGAAGGGAATCCTCCTGCTGAGAGGGTAAGGCTTCTGAGATCTACGGAACCACATTTTCCCTCCTCTTTAGCCTTGGGATAAGGCCGAAGGAGTGGAAAATCGTGTCACGGGCAGTCAGAGTCTTACCCTCCTGTTCACAGTGGGTCAGTGTGTCCTTTACCTTGGGTCCAAACAGGAGGACCCATCAAAGGCGTCGGCAAAGGAAGACTTAAAGGCCTCATGAATGACACAGGCGGAGCCAGGCTTGTCTCCGTGAGCAATGCCTGTACCCGCCGCTCTACTCGCCCTTCGGCCATAAGAAATGAGCCTCATGGACGAGTTTGAGATGGGCGACATTGTAGCCAGCTGAGAGCCAACCGTCTGGGCCAGCTCCTCAGGCAGGTTACCCAAGAGGGTATCGGATAGTTCTCTAATCAGATCCCTCTGAAATCTGGTAAAGTGCAGGTAGTTCAAGGACCTCAATGTAAGGCCGCTGAACTCAGGGTGCGCTCGTGCCGATCCATGCTCCTAGACTCCTTATTAGGAGGATGGACGGACGTCAGCCTCTGCTACATCTTGCTGGGTAGCAGATGCCACCACCAAAGCATCTACAGCCACACCTTTAGTTAGAAACTCTTTTCAGGGGGTGCCGAGGAACTTAGGACGAGCAGGCACCGGTTCCACAGAGTCTGGGTGTTCCCACGCCCTTGACAGATCAAATCCAAGAGCTCATCAAGGGCGGAGATACCCAGGAGGCGGAGGGCTGAGCCCGAAGGCCTTCAGGAACACCGACTCATCAGCAGAAGGGGTTTGGACTGCCAGCCGCCTCGTTGTTTTAGGGCTTCCAGGATGTCTGCAAAGGAGACATCATCCGAGGACGACTTAGGGGACCCCTCTGCATCATCGAGATCAGTGTCTGATGTAAGAGACTCATCAGGGGAGTCAACGTGCTTCCTCTTGCACGATCTCTTCCTGGGGGGGTTCTTTCGAAGAGGCTTCAGAAGGACCTCCAGGAGGGGGAGAAACCCCAGTGGGGGTAACCTCAGGCCCGGGGCTCCGCTGTCTAAGGACAGGGGGACTGCCAAAGACCCAGTCTCGGTATGCAGGGAAGGAGCTGGGGAGACCGTGGAGGTAGCCAAGGAAGATTTGGCTAACGCACTCCTCATAGCCCTGAAGGTGGGACCACCAGAATCCTGGGAGGGTCCCACCTCCGTGGCCACGACAGTGGACGGCACTCCCGCTGCCGACGCACCAAGAGGGAGACTTGGGACCGAAAGCATCAATCCCAAGCCTCCCCAGGGCCGACGGAAGAAGTCCGTGTACTGAACTCCGACCCAAGAGCCGGAGTTGGAGCAAGGGTCGGGCCAGACCCTAAAACCTCCACCGGTTCCACCAGCACCGGCTCCAATGGTGCCGAGGCTGTTGGAGGAGGAACCATAGTAGGGAAGTGGACCATCGGCTCCGAAGCCGAATGGGCTGGAGCCGAAACTAGCTTTTGGAACACCGGAGACTGGAAGAGTCTTAGGAGCACCCTGTCGATGTCCGAATCAGACATCTTGGATGATCTGGAGGATACCGATTGGGCGCGAACCGATTTCTCCATCGGCTCCAAAGGACTCGGGGACCGGCTCCGAATGGACTCTACCACTATCGGCTCCGAGGGAGATCTCAAGGCAATTTCCTCGGTGCCGATAAGGACTTCGGCTCGAGGGGAAGAGTCTGAGCCGGTAACCCTTATCGGCTCCAATATCAGTGGAGCCGATGAAGGTGACTCGCCTCGATGCCCCAGTCCTCGGCTCCGAAACCAGAGGGGTCGAGGCTGGAGGCATCGAGGCAGACCGTTCCTCGGCTCCAAGTCCGTGGAGCCGATGGAGAAGTCTGCTTAGATTTTTAGCAGTCTGTTCCGACTGACTGGTCGGAGCCAGCTTTCTTCTTTTGAAGGAGAAGGAGAGGAAGATAAAGCCTCCTCGAAGGATGGCTTAATTAACCCCTTAAGGATTAATTTGTTTTCCTCTCCTGGAGGACTTGATGAGAAGGCGTGACACACGCTACAAGATTCTTGTAGGTGCTTGGCCTAAGCAATACGCATGAGGAGTGGTCGTCCGTTATGGACATTTTATAACCACACCTCGTGCACTTTTTAAACCCGGAGGGTCTATGCTCTTTGGACATAACTAATTTCAAAAACAGTACCTGTATGAAGAGAAATACCACAAACTAAACAGTTTAAGAGCAACAATAGAAAAAATTTTGTTTTTTTTTGTTTTTTTTTTAACAATACAGTTGAACAAACCACACAGAAAGAGGGAGAGTCAAGGCCCTCTAACTTAAACGGGCACTTGACCCACGAAAGAAACAGTAATAGCAAGGCAACAGGGAAGGCCCTCTAATTAAAACGGAAACCTTCCCTGACGAAAAAAACACGAATTTCACAACAGAAATTGATCAATACACACTCGTATGACAACAATAGCTGTTAAAACAGCTTTTGGGTTTAAAGCAAGCAAATTTCTGACAGGAAAAAGCCTAAATCAATAGTACTTAGCCCAGCCAAGTTGAGACCACGTCTAAGCTTGTAAGCGGCAAACGAGATCTGGGGGATTAGTGGTGGTGCATCCTGGGATAAAGATAGCTCAGCCAATAAGAGGCCTCGCTCTATAGCATAAGCGTGCCGAGTCAGAGCCGAGGGATCGGCTCCGAGCCCATCAGTACAGAATGTAGGCGAGATAGGATCACATAACATCATCATGTTACAGGTGGTTATAGATCTAGTTTCAACATATTCATGCTGACATATGGTTTCAAGTCTCAACCATGCCAATTTGAACAATAATTCATTATTTTTCCACAATATGAAAATAAATTTGTGGCTCTGTATGACATCCTACTTCTCTTTCCCTTAAAGACAGGTTTAACAAGTGCATGGCTCCAATCTTGAGGAATCTCAACATATTTAAATAACCTAGTGAATTGAATAACAGACATAATGATGCTGTACGTTCAAGCTAAACTGTTGTCAGGTCATTATTACTAACTCTGTATCCTCCTGTTGCTTTGTTTAGGTCCAGTTTACTTAGTTCTTTTTCAATATAATCTACTTTGATTTCAATATTTGAGGTTTCCTGGATGTTACTAGGACAATTTATCCTCCTTGGGAGCCAAACTGCTTTGCATAAGATTTTGTAACTGTATCTATAATCTGTTATGTCTGATAATAACTTTCAGAATTTACACAGTTTATCAATTGGTATGTCTTTACTCCTACCACACCTTATATATCTATATCTGTTCTGTGCAACTGCTCAGAGCTAAATGCTACCATTTAAATAGTTAAAGGTTGGCTTCTTTTAAAGTTAAAATTAAGGCAAGGTATATTTTAAAATCAACTACTGGTGGCATTTACTAGCTCCCAATTCTGGAAGATTATCTGTGTGCATGCATATGAATGCTTGCACAACATACTTTTGGTCAAGTTTTATTTACTGTTGGTAAGACTACAATGAAATGCACTGAGCTTAGTCTAAGGTGGGTGACATCATGGGAAGCCGATGATTATAACTGAACTGTAAGTGCAGTGTAATGCTCATTTAGGTGCAGCAGTGCTTGGCTCTTATCCAATTCAGGAATGTACATTCTCCATATACCACTAAAGCCAACTGCATTTTGTGCATCAGGTGCTGGTGGTGAGTTTCATACCCCTCATATGGCTGGGTCATATGCGCACTGACACTCATGTAAGTGTTAAGGCCTATAACATCCATTCATCTTAATGTGTGGTATGAAAGAATGGAAATGAAAAAATAAAAGCAGTGGTAGCTTTTAGACACTACATCACATCTACAACTACAAGGAGAAAAAAAAACTGTCTAGAATAAGGTTAAACATATTGCAAAGTGGATTTGTACTGTAAGTTTACGGTGTCTAATGGCGCAAGTTTCCTTCCCCAAAAATATAGTAATGATGACATTTAGTCTGAATTAAAGCTGCAGATACAGTTAACTGACACACACTGTCATTCTTTATCCAATTCCAATCTGTTTTAGCTATGCCATTTTTACATTATAATTTCCACTGGTAAAGTTTATCTAGGAAAGTTGATTTACCTGTAGCTGAATTACATTTTACTTTTAGGTTAAAGTTGATGGTATCATGATGTATGCTAATAACCGAGCGCATAACCATTGGTGGAAAGCACAACTCCCTTTTGCCTTATCAGTGTACATGCTGCAGTTGTCTTTATTCCTACCTATATATCATTGATCTTTAAAACATTATTTCATCTATAATGCTGACACTGGGAGTTGCCAGTATTCCCATGACAAATCCTTGCACCCCACTTTCTTTAACTACCTTAATGTTTGCTAAAACAATGCTTATATTTGCTATCATCTTGTCATTACAAATTTGCATCACTTCACATGTTTACTTTTCCACTGAAGCCCAAGCCCAGAGTTTTGCATCAGTCATTCAAATACTTGATAAATACCATGATGTAAAGTATTTTATCCATGCACATCCTGAGGCTGTAACATCAACCTCCAAGAAGGTTTCTACTATTTCTATTTCTCTTTATAGTCTACTTAATTCATCAAACTACACCTATATTGCTCTGGACCCCTTTCAAACATTCTTACTTGTACAGATGATCTTGCATTTCTAAAGAATCACACAACTATGTCACAGACTGTATACAAATATGGGTTTACCAAGGTTTCACAATTCTTTCCTACTGAAGAACTGCAGCATGGACCTGAGAGAGAGAGACAACTAGGGAATGAATAAAATAAATTTAAAACAATGCTGTTTAACTGAACCTTTAACAGAGAGGGACAAAATATTGACTGAGATGCCAGGAACGTGGGTCTAGTAAAATCTATGACACTGGAATTGCAGTTAAGGAAAAGGGGAACTTTTATTTCGTTTATCATTTGTTTACTGGGAAAGTCCGACTTGGAATGAAGCTAATTTTCAGAGGTGGCCCGGGGAGAAATGTTCCAGATGCATATCCTTGTAACGTGGGGGGAAACCCACACAAATGCAGGGAGGACATGCAGACTCTGCACAAAAGGCACCCCAGCTGAGAATCGAACTGGAGAACCTCTTGCTGTGAGGCAACAATGCAACCACTGCACCAAAGCACCGTCCGAACTGGTCGAATCTGAATTTAGAACTGGCATCTAAATTACAGCCCTCATCCTTCTGGAACAAGAGTGGAATAAAGCCTGACTGAATCAGTTATGTGACAAAGACTAACAATATATCCAAGTCAATGAGACAGACACTGGGTCGGGAACTGAGTAATACTGAACATGATAGCAGGATAGACATTACAGCATGCTTACTTGCCCCATGAAAAAAGAAATAACGTACATTCAATCCAGCAAATGACAATTGTTCAAACTAGCTCATCAGATCTCATCCTCCAGTCAGGATTGCTTGGAAAATATTGTACTGTTTTCTGGAAATAAGTTACTAATAGGTTCATTAAAAAAAATACAAGATCAGCATAATAATGGTGATATGTAGTTTTCTAGGGAAAAGATGACATATTAAAAAGAAAGGGGAGATGGCTAGTCTTGGTCTGCACTACAACTGTCTTAAGTAAAGGCTAGAGGTTTATAAAGGAAAATCAGAAATACACAAGAATGCAATAAATAGATTAAGGTAAACAGAAAATGGCAAACTGTTGATGGGAAGCAAATTATGCATATTGAAATTACTTTTTATGGTTACCCAAGTTAAACAAAGAAGGTGACAACAAATACAAATCTCTTGGTCCAATCTAGTCCTCCCCATCACCCTTCCCCATGAACAGGCTACTGATGCAATGTTGTTTACTTTCAGACTCCTTGTCTTCTCTTCGAATACCATCACATACCTTGTCCCCCTGCCTCTTGAATTCTCCAACCTTTGTTGAACTCGTTACTGACAACATAAGTCTGTTAAATGGATCCATAACCCTTGTCTGTTCCAAGCCACATGAATTCTCCAAAGTTTGTTGAATTGGTCACAAGTACAAGAGAGGTTGTTAAAGGCCTCAATAAGTAACTCTCCTTTACTTTCAAATTGTGCCCCTTATTTTTGTAAAAAGTACTTAAATAGGGTCGTACCAATACAGTAACAAGAACTTTGTTTCTACTAGAAATGCTTTTCCTTATGCATCACTACTTTCAGTTAATCGAGTAAGGGAATTAATCCTTCTGACCAACTTCACCTTTGATTCAGACTATATGGGATGGACAAAGGAAATGCTCACATTTAGATAAACTATCATGTGTATGGGATTTAAGAACAGTACCAGAGAAAATGGACAACAGAAGAAAATTAAAAATTCCTAAGATACTGCTAGATCTCATAATCAAAACCTGAAGTTCACAAGTTGATAAGCAGTAACACTAACAGCTGCACCAACTAGCACTTGCAATGAAGTACAACCTTTAAAAATCTGAAATAAACACTTCCAAGCTTTTTTAAACCTTAGCTGTTGACAGTACTTCAGTCTCTAGTGTTTAGTTTATTACCATTTTTTCTTTCAAGCTATATTACTCTGCACTTCTTTGCATTAGTACTTTACATGGTGAACAATTCAAACCAGTTTTGCCAAGTCTTGCTTAATTATCTCCTCTCTGCCTCCTGTCTCTGTACTACTCAAACAGAAGCATAACTAGGGTGGAGTGAAGAGGGTCAGACACCACAGGCACAAGGAGTTAAGGGGCGCAATCATGACTGCAAGAATAGGCTATTTTTTTTTTCACTTCAACAAGAGGGTGTTACAGAGATAACATGGTGCTCCAGGAAGGAGCCCCATATTTGTGAAGGGACCTTTTTTTTCCCTCCTCATGATGATGTTATGGAGTTGATATGCTGCTTCATTGAGGAGTGCGGGATAGGACAGGGGTCCTTTTTTTCTCCTCATGTCGATGTGAGGGCATTACAGAAATGACATGGCATGCCAGGAAGGAGCACCAGACTGGAGATGGGACTATTTTGTTTTTTATCTGAACCTTAGCATTGAGGGGTACCAGGTGCCAGATGAGTGAGCTATGGCTCTGTACTCAAACATCTGCAAACGGACCAATTTTTTTTCCCTCCTGTCCCTGTGGAACACCCTACCACATAAATCAAAGACGATCCCAATAATGAGGCCTGTAGTAATTTTCCTTTCCTCATCATACAAATCGTTTACTATTACATAGTGTTACTGTTGCACAGACAAAATTCAGCTACTGTTAATATTCACTGCAGGAATGATCATCTTCAGACAATTTACCGATGTAAACAAAAAACAAAGCCACACCATAGTTTTCCACCATAAGTACCCAGTTAACAACTTTTGTAAAATTTACCAACATCTTCCCACTAAGAATCTATCCTGAAATATGTCCTATAACACTTTCTAGACACTGAAAGAGCATTTTTCCCACTTCAATCCTGACTGACCTCCTCCTGTTTTCTAAGCAATTTTTTATATAACCACACCTTCTTCAGGAAGGAAGGGAAGGAACACAATAAATGGGGTAGCATGATTCCCATAGTCGCTGCAATTCCCTAGAAATGTAACCTAACATTTATAATAGCAGATATATCATCAGCTTAATCACGCATTACAGAAAGAAAAAAATACTGAATAGATTATGAAGGTTGTTGAAAACCCTAAGTTCCATAAGGTAGAAAAAGCTGCAGCTGTGAAGTCTCTAATAAACTAAACAAGGAGAATCTCTGCAACACAGAACTGAGTTAATGGAACATATGCCACACCCAAATGAATAAGTATGGTCAATGGTGGAATTTTACAAGAATACACTTCTTTTGATACATCTTCCATACCTATACCCCTCCTTTCTTTACGTATGTTACAACTGTAAATCAAAAGAAGATATAAGAATGTCACTCTGATTTTGGAATTACTCTGCAGCCAGCATACTCAGTCTTTCTACATGTGAAACAGGTAATATAGTTTTGAAAAATTCCGACCATATATGTACATATTAGCTCTGCAGTGTCCGATTTCCTTGCATATCCCTCTGCTTTCTTCCCAAATATGTATGTATACGCGTGTGTGTCTGTGTCTGGCAGTTGGTGCAGAGGGTTAAAGTTGTGAGCTGTAGTTTCTGTGATACAGGGTTTGATTCCCTCTGCTGTCATCTGCCTACAGTGCAACCTTGTGCAAGACACAAATAGAAATTGCTCCTGGGTCACCCCTGAAAAGGAACAGTGCTGTATAGTGATCTTACTGGTTAACAAAAGTGTTACTATTAGATGTGGACTTGCAAGAGATTGACAAGAACTATGCAATCTCCAAGAAATAAAGTTGGAACATGCACGAGAAAAACAAAACATTTTTTGTTGCAGGGGACAACCCTCCTGTACCCCTACACCTCCTGCTACTTAAATATTCCAGCTTCAAGATCTCACAATACTGAGAAAAGGGGATATTCCCCAATTCCAGTTTTACATAGATCACCCACAAACGCTGATCAGCTTCCTTCCATGTGGATTGGAACACTATCAAGATCCACCATTCAACCAATATAAAAGATCTCATATTTATCTATTATCTATCTACACTCACACACATGCATACATATATATATCTGGAGCCACTCTGTCCCCACAGCTTGCCAATCAAAAGCACCATTGGTCAACTTTTTTAAAGGGCTTTGAGTGAACACTATATAGACTTTTTTTTCACGTTTGCTGCATCAGTACATTCATACAAATACTCCAGAACCCTCCAACAAGAGTGTGTGTGTGTGTGTGTGTGTGTGTGTGTGTGTGTGTGTGTGTGTGTGTGTGTGTGTGTGTGTGTATATATATATATATATATATATATATATATATATATATATATATATATATATGTGTGTGTGTGTGTGTGTGTGTGTGTGTTTTGGGGTCAGGAGGAGGAAACTGGAGGAGATGGGTCATAGAGTAAATGAAGAAAACAAGTACTCAGATACAAGTCAAGAAAGAAATTCATAACAGTATGTAACAGTAGGAGAGGAGAGAAGCAACTGCAAAGCACTAATGCATTAATTTTCTAATTACCCTATTAAATCAATTTAGGGTCGTGGGACAGCCAAAGCCTACTCCACTCACTCAGTGGGTGTAAGGCCAAGAAACTATCAGCCAGTCCCCGGACACAGACCTGGCATGCAGACCAACAGGTAATGTGGGGAATCACCATTTCATCTGAAGTATATTAAGACTCAGTGAAAACCCACACAGACATAGGGAGGTCATGAAGACTCTGTATAAAAGGCAGGCTAACCAATATCTGAAATGGAAAAGCAAGCATCAACATAATGCAATAAATGGGTACACACTCAATAAATGAATGGTCTTTTTTTTCTTTTTTCTGACTGCCTTTATTTCTTCAGCAATACAACATAGCCAATCAGAAATACTGAGAAAGTGATAATTAAAACAACAAAAGAAAAGTCAAACCACAGATCACTTCACTGATGTGGAGGCAACTTACTTGTGGGATGACAAGAAAAAGTTTTGGGCTGAGGGTTTGATTCCTCCAGCCTCCATTTGCCTACTGTGCAAGTCTCCTAACCAAACAATGCTCTCATGTTGCCACTGAAAAGGGACACTGTTTGCTGGTCTTACATGGGGAACAATACAAATAAAAATATTTACTGTTAAGCAGCTACACTCAGGAATCAATGACAAGGGTCTTCATGAAAACAATCTTAATTTTTCTAGAGGATAGTATTACCTTCCAGCAAGATGATTTAATCAAGGTGACCTGAATATGTTAACTTAGCTCAATGCTTGCCACCTGCAAAATACACAGTGTGAAAAACACACAGCTCACCTTTCCCTAGTGGCAAAACTGTGTGTGTGTGTGTGTGTGTGTGTGTGTGTGTGTGTGTGTGTGTGTGTGTGCATTAGAATTTCAAACAATGCACACTGCCAGTATATACTGGTGCTGTGAATGAAAGATGAGAACACTGCAGTGTAGAGCTATTTTGGTGACACATGTAATTTGTATTTGTTTGAAACTGCAGTTCCATTTTCGTATTTCCTTTGTTCTGTTGACACTTTCTTCAAAGCTAGAAACAAATAAAATGATAAATTACTGAAGAGAATTGTAAGGGTTGATTTCTAGAACTGCAGACCCCTTCCCCTCAATCAGTAGTCAGTGGACTGTATCAAATATGCTCTGGGATTTAGCCATCCTCAGGCTTTGTTTGCATTGGTGCAAACATCAGATAAGAATAAACTACACAAAATATTTAATTATCACAGTACTTAAGAAAAAAAGGGGTTTCCATATACTTTCAGGCAGGGCAGCATCAGCCATGAAGAATTCAGAGGTCCTAGTGTTCCCTGCTGATTTATTAACTCGTTTTCCATTTTCTGATTTCAGCAGACCCATCTAGACATGAAGCAGCATACAGGTATCATGCGCGCACACGCACACACAAACACACGTGCGCACACACAAAATATAGACAGATATACACATACAGAGGGGCATTACCACAGCAGTGTGCCAGGATTAAGGAACACAGCTTGTAACAAGGCTTAGGTTAAACAGCTTCAGGAGGGGATCAACAACAGCATATTTAACACTTTATTATATAACCTGTTGTCTGTCACAATGGAAATGTTCTTGGTCTTTAATGTTCCTTAGTGAGAGATGGGTGTGGTTGGAAATGTTTTGGACAGTGATATTTTTTCAGGGGAAAAAGTTGGTGTAAACTTACGCCAGTATGTTTGCAATGTCCTTTGGGTTTGTGGGAAGGCTACATTATTGAGAAGCTCACAGAAGACCTGAGAGTTGTTTTAGTTTTCTGGGTTAATTGAACTTGTAACTATACTTTGCTTCTGTCATTAGTCTTAATTTGCGTGAAGCACTACTGGTCGTTATAGTTACTTTCAGTTTCCTAGTGAAGTTTTTAATGCTATTTCGATGTTGGGGGGTTCTAGCCATAGGAGACAGATTTAAGGAGATTATCCCTTCTGTTACACAGTCTGTTTATATCAGTAGACGACCAGGATTGGTTTATTTCGAATTTACCACCATACTTGGTTTTGGAAGAGACTGCCAGATCAATACATTTATGTAAAAGGCAAAAACATTACTTGTGTAACTGTGTCTACTGGGGAGCTGAAATTTATAAACTTAGAGCTTTCACCATGCAGCAGTATGAAGTTAGAGAGGATGGTGACTATAACCAATGTTGTGGAAGTTTTTGAGTTAATGTTAACTAGATTATGGTCAGAGTTTATCAATGAAGGACCTTTCTACAGAAGGGCAGCAGACACAGGTCAAATCTGGGAGTACATAGTTAAGTATGTTTACACCCCTGGTTGGTTTGACAATAAGCAGATCTAGGGCTCTAGGGCATTTTTGTTTATTCAGGCTAAGAAATGCTGGACATGCTCAATGATGGGAGATGTAGGTGTTCAAATCAATGGAAGTATAGTGGAATTAACAAAGGATTAAAGAGACGCTGCTTATAAGATATCCTAAATTAATGCCAAGTATTTATTATGGTGACACTGAGCCTTGAAGACAGATCAATAGCAGACTGAGTAGAAAATCAGATTTCATAAGGTGAGCTGCAGTCCAATAATCTCACTGGAGGGAAGGGGGGTGTCTGTCTTGAAGGGATATTGTCTGTGATACTACACCACCATTACCAATGGGTCTGAAGGAGTGGCAGGCACAAAAACCCAGACACAGAAGGGGGTGCTTTCAAAGGATCTGAACCACTTCATGGCAACAACAAATAAATAGATGTGTTCCAAATACAGAACTGTCTCAAGGACAGGAAGCTTATTAAGACTCCTGGCAGAGTAGAGCCACCTTGACATAATCTAGTTGGCATTTCAGGTGTTCAAGTTGGGAATATTCATTAGATTACCTCTGCGTAAAAAAAGGCACAATGGTGGTCAGCAAGAACTTTGGCTAGTATGTAGAAGCCCTCAAAAGAAAGATGTGGATCATCTTCTGCAAATCAAGTTGGACTGTTGTTTGTTTCGTCCCAAGGTGATATATACTGGATCCCACTGGAATACCACCAACAATTTAGCCAATTTTTTAAACCAATTATCTTCTTCCTTGTATCTAGGCATCAATCTAAATGAAGGATGGAATCCATTCTGAAACAGTGTCTTAGCTGAAGCGACTGTGGGAAGCTCAAACCAATTTTTCTGTACTGACTTGATACAGTTTTGTGATAGGTCATTTACCCCCAATATGGACTACAATCATGTCACAGTCATACTTGAAGAGGGTGCCGACAGCCTACTTACCATAAATGTAAATGTTTGAGCATCTCCACTGTTCCTCTCTCCTTCCTTCAGTTCTTTCGATTATGGACTGGGATTCCCCTTCTTCCCTTTCAAGTCCCTTCCCTTATTTGGATGCCGTTTACAGGTGTCTATCCCACCGTGCCTACTGGATACAGTTTGCATGGTTTAAAGGTTCACAGGTGTATATACTAGGCTAATGACACTAGGGCCCTTATAAGCCCAGTCATGCAATCCAAATGTGATCCACAAATTTGATTTATCTATGGGGTGATTTGCTCACTGCCTCTGGCCATCAGAGACAAAGACAGCAGACCGGGGGTGAATTTCCAATTACCTATTCATTGGTCCAAGTTGCGCTTAAATATGAATAGGAAGGAACTCCGCTTCACATTGATGGGAAGTCTGTTCCAGAGAATGGAAATTCTCTGATAAACATATCTGTCTCTCCAACATGCCCTATTTATTTTGCACACAAAACGTATGTTGTTCTTGGTCCAGGGCTCAGAAAGTAAGGCCCTTGTCATATAGGTGCAAGAAAGACCTGAAAAAATGGCACCAACAGATGACTCTTGTATCCTGAAGTCAGTAGAAAGGGTATCCAATGGGCTAGGGGGAAAGGTAAAATTGCTGGTAACCACCAGGCCAGCTGAGGGCTTCCAAAGCAGGAAATCCCAAAATATCATTACTGCAATGGTGAAAGCACTACAAATATCATTCTGTTGCAAAGGGATATATAAAATCATTAGGTTTATTTCCAACTTCAGGGTTACATCTACTGTATGGATGGCCAGCCAGCAAACAGCATAAAATGCCCCCCCCCTTTCATAGGTTCATAGGTGTGTACTAGGCTAAAGGCCCTGGGGCCTTTACAAGCCTAGCCATAGGATTACCCTGGCATAGTGCCACCTGACCTTAGTTCCCAGTGCCACTGTCAAGTAGAGCCACTGGTGTTATCCCTGGGGTGAATTTTCTTTTTCCCATCCACTCATCAAGATTTCTCTTGAAGAGGGTCATCAAGGTGCTCTGCTTGACATGTATGGGAAGTCTGTTCCATAGCATGGACAGTCTCTGGGTTATGAACCTGTCCCTCCAGCATGTTCTGTTAATTGTGGTAATGAGGTTGAGGTATCTAGAGTGTGTGGTGCGGAGGGATTGGGATTTCTTTAGAAGCAGCATTTCTAACAGAGCTGGGTCAGACATGGCTTTGTAAGTGAAGCAGAGAGCGCCTCTAAGTAGGCGATATGAGACAGAGAATAGCTGGAGTTTTTTTGAGTCTGTCCATATAGGACAAGTGTTTAAGGCCTAGGATCTTCTTTGTGAGGTACCTTTGTGGCCTCTCCAGTTGTTGCAGGTGCCTTAGTGAGGTACATGCCAAATGGGGCATTGTATTCGATGACTGGCCTAATGAGGAAAGAGTAGAGGGAGACAATGACCTCTTTCTTCCTGGATGCAAAACCCTTAGTAATGAGATGTGCCACATAGAAGAACTTTCTGACCATAGTGACAATGTGGTGATCAAAAGAGATGTTGCTGTCAAGCTGTGTTCCCAGATCTCTTATAACGTCTTCTGTGTTCAGTGGATTACCATCAATGTGGTAATTCATGGGAACTGGGTTTTTCCCAAAGGCAATGACGACACATTTTTGGCATTGAGCTTAAGGCCACAGTTCTGACACCAGTCGTTGGTCACAGTAAGGCCATTCTGTAGGATGTCAACATCACTTGGGGAGTTAACAATAGCTCCCAACTTGCAATCGTCTGCAAACTTTGTCAGCCAGAGTCCCTTCGTGTTGGCCTGGACTTCAGAGAAGTAGATATCAAACAGGAGAGGACCCAGGACCAAACCCTGTGGGACTCCACTCGTGACTAATCGGCAGTTTGACTTAGAGTCAGCTACTTTCACACTGTGGGTTCTATCTGTAAGCCAGTTTGCAACCCACCTAGTGATACAGGGGTTGATGCCAAGCTTAGTGAGTTTTTCTATGATTCCTGAGTGGGGAATGGTATCAAAAGCCTTGGCCAGATCAAGATGGGCTGTATGAACCACCTTGCCTTCATCCACAGCTCTGGTGACTGACTCAAAGTCATCAATCAAGTTGAGCAGGCATGATCTACCCTTCATAAAACCAAACTGTGTGGGATCCAGAGTTTGGAGATTCCCTATATCCTTGTTTATTATGTCCATGATAATGCTTTCCATGGCTTTGCATATCAGACTCGTCAGGCTAATGGGACGATAGTTCCCAAGGTCTGTAGTCGCTCCTCCTTTGTGGAGAGGGATAACTGTAGCAGTGCGCCATTCGGCAGGGACAAAGCCTGAGGTGAGGCTGTGACTGAACACAGCACACACGTGAGGTGCCAGTTCACTCTGTAGTTCACGTACAACACAACCAGGGATATTGCCACGTCCCATAGAAGTTGTACTCTTGGCCTTGGACAGTGCTGTTTTAACCTGTGCAGCAGTAATACTGGGTGCCTGGCAGTCTACTGGTATTGTGACTGGTCCTTTTGGGGGAGAGGGGGGTAAAGTTAGCACTGAATCTGTCAGCCAGTAAACTGGCAATATCGGTTGGCTCGATAGACGAGTTACCACTGTGCAGTAGCTCAAAGCAAATCTGGGTATTGCTGTGGAGATTCTTTACATAACTATAGAAGGCCTTGTGGTTGTCTTTACTATCTGCTTGCTTGTCAAACTCCACATAACAGTCGCATTGTCTGTGGTTAAGCAAAGGACCCTTGGACTCCAGACTAGCTGAAAGCCAGAATGGCTGTCATCACCTTCCTTGAGGGTGATGCGCCCTCTGATTTTGATCTTGGCTTCAAATGCCTTGAATTTTTGGATTGGCTGATTTAACAATTTAAGCTTGATAGTCTGAAGATACATTACTAGGTACCTCATTTACTGGCACCAGAAACAGTCTATAATAAAATCTCATGCCTCCTTCTCCCCTCATGCAATTTCTTTCCATTTTTCTGTGAAGAGGAACAGACATGCCAGAATTCTGGTGTAAGACTAGACAGGACAAGATGGACTTAAGGACTGGGGTCGGACTTGTATTGCACAGGAGGGGAGAACTTAAACATAGTCACTGCTGCTTCCTGCTGTGTCCTGATAATGTGAACAACCTTCCAGACTTACCTTTCTGACTTATTTACATTTCAGAAATACATTTTCCCCTTTGCGGCTTCTTTTTCATCTGATGTTGGTGGAATGATCACTGCTTTTGCTGGATAATTCCTATTCGATCCTGGAATAAGTGGATACAATTTCACTGCCTTCATTGCTTTACCAGTTTCCCCCAATTTTGCATAGATCTTCTATGATAGGGGTCAAAAAGCAATTCAGTACCAAATGGGGCATTAAGGAGTTGCATCTTTTCATCCTCTGGAAAGCAGCTGATTCTCAGAACCTAGAGCATCATAAGCATATTTCATTGGATATCTTTCACCTGCAGAGCAGTTTTGAGAAAGATGGTCAATTTTACTTTTAGTTCCACCTGTGGAAGGCCCTTTAGGTTCTTCTACATCAGCTGCAGGATTTCCCTCTGATTCCTGAGCACATGAGTCTAACAGTTTAAGGTACTGAAATCAAAGTTGTTGATGTGTAGACCTTCTTCACAAAGTAGTTGAAGACTAATTTCAATCAACGTGTAAAGGTTTTCTGGATAGAAATCACCCCCCACAGCCTCCTAACAGCATCCACAGACATCTCAGAAGAATCTGCCACTGATCTCTGTCAAAGCAGTCAGGTTTTCTAGAAGTAGGGAGCTGGGAGCTGGGAGTCTGGCTCGAGAGGATGCAGTGTTAAAAGCATCCACAAATGCCCAAAGACTGAGATGACATCAGTGCCTCCAAACTCAGGTCAATATTTTTTTTGTGCGTGTCTGAGATCTCCTTGCATTTCCATTTTGAGTGATCCCTCTGCAAGGCAAAGCTATTCTCAAAAGAAATCTTCTAAAGAAGAACCAGAAGACGGTTATCTGCATTGTCCAAATCATATCCCAGAATGAAGACATCCCCGCACTGACTCAGACAAGTCTGACACCCACATGCACACTTTCCTTCCCTCGCAGGAGAGGACATGCCATGGCTTCAGCCTATCCTTACAAGCACTTCCAAGCTCTCAAATGCAAAAATTAAAATTTACTAAAACCAATGCAAAAGAAAAAAAAAATCTCCAGTGGGGCACTTACTTGTCCAGCGTCTGGAATCAGTAGCAGAAAAGACAAAATGAAACAATGCCAAAAACTACAACGGTTTTCCATCAGTGTTCACAGCAGAAAAGCCATGAGAATGGCATAGGCTGGTTTGTCTTTATACTGGCGACATGGCAATATCCTTGGGGAGCAAGGTTCTGCCTGGTAAGAATGGTGACAGTTCAGATCTCTAAAAGTCAGGTCACGTCAGACTTCACCGTTGGCAAAGATCCCAAAGATTATTACTACAACGTAGTAGCGTAGGTAGGTATTCAAAGCTCTGGATGAAGACTATATCTAATGAAAAAAGATTTACAAAACAAACATCCCATCCGGTACTGGGATACATGCCAGCTTCCTCTTAGAACTTCATTAACTTAACAAGCACATGGTGTAATTAATTAGAATGAACAGCAGTCCTCAAATGTAGGCAATTATACTGCTAATCTTGCCTTATCATTATGATTTAAATCAGGCAACAATGAACAGAAAACTCCTTTTACTGCATTTACACTACTTGCATAGTTACTATAGACGAGATGTACCATTGTCCTTTCCTTAACTAATAACATTAAAATAAAGGCAACGGACATACCTCTCAACCTCTTAGCACAATAAATCTAGACAAAGCCATCAGTAATGGGGAGACAAAGGCCTAAAAATAGGGACACTTTTTAAATATTACTTTTACAAACATAGAAAATTGTCAGAGTAGTTTTTTTATTAGCATTCATTTTCTGAAGGGTATGAAGTCTGAAACTCAAATGTCTGTCATTTATTTCCTGACTTCAACCCTGGACATTCTGCGAAAATCTGTACATTTGAGAGGTATAGCAATGGATTATAAATTTCTGTTCACGGAATTATCTGGGTGGGGGGGGGGGCATATTGTTGTTTATTTCAAGAACTGACTTTTCGAATGCTGCTGAATTAAAAAAATGCATCTTTTTTCTCTAAACATAGTCTTCAACCAAAGCTGGGGATACCTACCTGCAATACAGAAAGTATCTGTAAGGAATACAACACTGACTAAATACAGCTAGCAGTCCTGATTAAAGAAATTATATCATCTCTGTGGACATGAACGTTTCACAGATAACAGGAGTTCACTAAATACATGGAAAGGTCTACAAGCAAGGTCAAAGGACATAATGTGACATTATGGCACATGCAGAGGTTCGAATGTTCAGCTGTCAAGCTTCTGACCTACCTGCCTGTAAGAAGCTTGACTACTGTAACTACTTTCTACTTCCCAGATACACAGCAAAACTATTTTTGAAGGAAGTTATTGATCAACATTTGAATATTAGAGGGAACATATTCCATAATACTGGAAGGCACTACACAATCTATCTGCCACTATTTACTTTTAGTATTATGTTCCTTGATTTATTATTAAATCACGCTGTGGTTGCCTTATGACCCAGGCAGAGATCACCTCTTAGTAACCTATAACAAATTAATATAAGAACAGCCATTCTAAAATTTCCAATTTTTGCAGCCCTATGATTTTTTTTGTTTTACAAAGGAATCAGTTTTTTTGCAAGTTCCTTGACTCGACTTATTTCTATATTTAATAATGGATTAAATCAGTATGGTATAAAGTGGTACAATGGTATCCATAAAGTAGCTATACGTGGTCTTTGATTAATATGAAGCTTATCTAATTATAAAGTTTAAATTGTTGTCTACTTTTGTCCCTAGATCTTTAATGATGGTGTCAGTTTTAATGCTATTGGTCTGTAAAAGTATGATTTATGTCCTTTTTGCCAGGAGTCATAATGCTACATTTACTGACAATAAATACATCATACTACTAGTATCCTAAAAATAAACAATGCTACTACACCCTAAAAGACACAAACCATCTACAAACTGGACGCTGATGTACATTAATTATCACACCTGCCAACAGAATTAAACCCACCTCAAAATTCCAGATTTTTCCCTCACAGTTATAACTTCAGTCTTGTTCAGTGTTTTACTGTATTTGGAGATGTGGAGGATAGGTGTCTTACTGACTCTTATTTATTTATTTTAACCATCAGGTCAAAGAACTTTTTCTTATAGCATCCAAACAATTAAAAAGTACAGTTCATTGCTGCAGTCCCTATAAAGCATTAGGCAGTAGCCCCTAGTGGAATGAGGCCTAATCCCAGTTGAATCTCCTTACCATGATGGGAATAACAGAAAGCAATACAAAACCAATCCACTTAGAAATAGTTTTTTTTTTGGTTTGGTTTGCCCTGAGAACACAAAGCAAATGAAAACAAACAACTGCTGAGACTGCCTGAACCCTTTAGTTCTGTTCAAATAATAAAATGAATGCAGTCTTCATGATAAATATGATAAATATTGCAGGCTCAAAAGGTTGTAGAGTGAGTTTCTCCCATTTATCTCATTTATCTAACTTTCTTACCTGGCCCTCTGGCCTCAAAAATAACATTCAAAAACTTTTGTTGTTGTGGCTGAGACCCAGGGTTTAAAACAGAATATGCCAGGCTGCTGTATGTGTAGAGTGAAGTTTGACATTGAGTAAATGACTGTTCTCCTGAGACAGCAGGTGTGAGACTTCTCAGTAATGGGTACCAGTGCCTATTAAAATCATGGTTGGCTTCCTGTCCTGACCTTCAGAGTACCTTTGGGGAGGAGAGGCAGTGGTGGAATTGAATGAGAGAGCATCCACTTTCCAAGCTGTGGGATGAAACCTCAAAACTTTGGCAGCTGGTAATTTAGTGGCAGATCTATGTCTGGAGTTCCCCATAACACTGTCAATTTTGAAATACATGAGGATCGGGATCCATAATTTGTCTGCTCAACACATCTGCTAAGGAGTTCTGGCAAACAGAGCAGTCTCCCACAAAATCATTGCTTGTCTGCATAGTTGTTGATGTACCACATGACAGTTGTGTTGTCTGTTTGAATCAACACCTGCCCTGCTTGAAAGCTATCAATGCAAATTGGACTGCTAACATCTCCTTCAAGTTGATATGTAAATGTTGAAGTCTGGGCAGCCACGTGTCTTGTACCCATTTTCCATTTAGATGAGCTCCCCAAGCTTTGTCTGAGGCATCTGTCGTTAGAATCTAGAGTCCCTTGTTTAGTGACATTCTGAGCCCACCACAAAAATTCCCTTTTGAATGCAAGGTATTATCTGAATGACAGTGTCCATATCTTGGCAGGTCCATACATTTTGAGATACCATTGTAGCTTCCTCATATGCAGTTTGGCATTGGGAAGTACCAGAATACAAGATGCCATGAACCCCAAGGCTTGAAGGACTGTCCTTGCAGTCAGCCTGGACAGACAATTGATGGAAAAATAGAAAGATTATTTTTTTTGTCCGGGGGTCAAAAGGCCATCTGGGATGCTGTATTCAGTCTCACACCCAGAAAGCACATGTCCTGAGAGGGTACTAGACTGGACTTAGAATACCCTAGGCATCTTAACACTGCCATCACATACTGTAAATGATTAATTTCCTTGAGCCAGAATCAGGCAATCGTCCAAATAAGTATAGATTTGTATTCCTCTTAGCCTGAAGAAGCCAAAGGGCAATGCAGAGAACTGATAATGAAAAGTCATACTTCCTGCAACTGGGCCTGATAGGAACATGAAGGTAAGCCTCCTTGAGATCCAGAGTTACCATCCAGTGATCTTTGCCCAGCAGAGGTAAAGCTGCTGTAACGTCAACATTTTGAACTTGGGAATGTCCAGATATGTGTTGAGGATAGATAAGTCCAAAATGGGTCTCCACGTGTCCCCTTTCTTTGGTACTAGAAACAGGCGAGAATAAAATCCTAGGCCCACTTCTGGCAGAGGGACGGTTGTATAGCTCCTATTTGAAGTAGAAGAGAAATTTGGTTGTGAGCCTCTAGTCTTTGCTGAGGACATGCCTTTGAAAGGAGGCAAGGTATGGAAATAAAACTTGTA
This sequence comes from Protopterus annectens, assembly GCF_019279795.1. Classification (NCBI taxonomy): domain Eukaryota; kingdom Metazoa; phylum Chordata; order Ceratodontiformes; family Protopteridae; genus Protopterus; species Protopterus annectens. The sequence goes on from NC_056728.1 coordinate 587,045,509, forward strand.
ACCTCGGTGTATGATATCCAGTGCCCATTTGTCTTGGGTAATTAAAATCCAATTTTCCTTGAAAAGTGCCAACCTTCCTCCCAAAGGTGCTGCCAGGCAAGAGGGATCTGGCAGCTGAAAAAGTAGGTCATTGGGCGATTGTGCAGGTGAACTCCCTGTTCTAGGTCTGAAGGAACTCTGAGCTCTGCCCCTACCACGTCTAGATCTACCCCTAGACTGAGAATCATAAGGAGGATACGTCCACCCCTTAGCAGGCCAATTCCTACTAAACTTTGGAGGCTGAAGTTGCAAAATCCTTAACAGTCTGCATAGACTTAGCCTTGTCCTCCATTTTCTTCAAGACTGATTCCACAGGTGGACCAAACAACACTTCAGACTGCAAAGGAGCATCCAAAATCCTTGTTTTAACATGGTCAGAAAAATTCTGATCCTTCAGCCAGGCGGAAGAACTGAACCAGTGGCAGCCACCAGGCCTGCACAGCATCAAAACCACATTGTAAAGAATGCTTACCAACCTGCTCAGAGACATGCACCAAATCTTGTAATTCTTTACACTCAATGCCTTCTGCCATAGCATCCACCTTAGATTTCAATTGAGAAAGAAGAAAGTTTTGATATTTCAACATATGAAACTGGCAATTCAAAGCCCTCATTGCTAAGGTAGAAGAAGTATAGACCTTCTTTCCCCATCTATCCAAAGCTCTGGCCTCTTTATCTAGAGGAACCGGATTTTTCACAACAGAGGCCTTGACACCCTTGGGTCCCTGACTAATAGTTTCTGGGTCTAGGACTCTTATAAAGATATTTATGAGCCTCAGGCACCCTGTAATACCTATCTGGTTTAACAGGCGCAGGAGGCAGAGAATCAGGATTAAGCAAAGCCTCTGAAAACACATCCTGCACAACATCCAGAACAGGTGGTATAGCTAAGGGCCTATGTTGAGGTAAAAGCAAAAATTCCCTAAGCCTTTTCCGAGAATCAGAGAAGTCTTGACCTTCCCACTTAAAATGCTCCCTCATAGAGTGAAGTGTCTCTGAAAAAGAAAAATCCTCTGGAGGAGAAGCAGAAGGAGAGGAATCTTCTGCATCAGAATCAGAATAAGGAGAGTACTCCTGCAAGTCTTCAGCCGAAGACTCTGAAACATCTGGAGCCTGTTCAAAACTTCCCAACTCTGGCTCCACCCTAGGCCTCTTATCAGGAGGGGGCAAAGAACCTCTAATCAGAGTAATCAAATCTTCTGCCATTTTAAGCATGTGCTTCTTAGGCACAGACCCTGCTGAACTAGGAGTGACACCAACAGAAGCTAAACTTGGCCTGCCCCTGGGAGAAGCCTTGGAAACAGAAGGAGAGGGCCTAACCACCCTGGGAAGGGAGGGGAGTACAGTAACCTGAGAAGCCCCTTCAGCCTGCCCTGCCTCAAGAGAGGCCACATCCTGCAAAATTAAAGTCTCCCCCTGAGACTCTAAAGAAGGGTTCCACTGAAGCCTCTAAACTCATCTTGCCTGGGTTTAACTGTTTTGTCTTTGGCTTCTTAGGGAAGGCGCCGGAGAATCCGGCGGCATATTGTAATGACCAGCCTAGCACAATCTGCGACACCCGACTGTCGTGCTCAGGCCCCAAACAAGGAATGCACAAAGAATGATAATCCCTATCTGTTTCCCACAAGAAATACAATTATTCACTTTTTCTGACATCCGATACTACACTGAGGCAAGAAAACCAAAATAATCTCCAACTTGGATTCGGTCTGAAACTGCTGCTTCTGCATCGGACCATGCGGCAAAAGACTGAGGTACCCTGACGTCCTGATGTCAGTTTGCCTAATACTTTGGTATTCGGGCCGACCGAGGACAGTGGACTACCCATATGTAAGGACTGCAGCAATGTGAGATGAAGAACATCACCACCACTCAGAAAGTCTGTATCTCCCCCCATTCAGCCTTCATTTAAAGGACAACTTTTGGCATTATATATCTCTAATCTCGAGCTCTGACAACAAATGTGGAACAACATTCAATACCAGGGCTCTCAGATACCTCAGATAACTGGTCCTAATTCTCAACTCCTTTTATGCAAACATTGTGTGGCCTCAGTCGATATTAGTTTCCCATGTTACATCTTTTTAACGGCAACCAAGCACATTACACTTGCACTTTTTTATCCATGTGTTTACTACTTACTTTCCTTACATGTCACTTTGTATCTCCTTTTCCCTATTTACTCAGTTTCTCACCAACTCCTTCCATTTTTCCCATGTTCAAGTCAATATACACCTAAGCACCTTAGCTCCCCACTCAAACGGTGTGTGCACACTGCTGATGTAATTATGTTCTCCAAACATTTTTAAGCTATGTTTATGGTTAATTTTCGTGGCTAGACTGCATTAAACTATCTTTTCTATTTAATGACTGTCAGAAAAGTTGTATTTATTCACTTTATCTCACAATAATACTGAAATCTCACAACCTCTACTGAAAATGGACATATATCCAGCTAGACTAGCCCAGTCAACAAATGTAAAATAAAAATAACAGCCTCTTCAACTCAAGTAAGGTATATTATTGTTGTGATCCAGGATAGCAATGTCTGCTCTCATTCTGCAAGTATCGGGTCAGTTTCCTTTGTTGTTATAGTAGGTTATGACTGAGAAGGGGCCTGATGGTGCAGTTTGCATAATTGTTCAACATAAACAAAATATCACAAGTATCTGCACCTGGAAAAAGATGCTACATTAGAGTCAGTTAAGCATTGCATTGAATGATTTTAAGCCTATCAGTTTATCACCATTATATACAGCTGGAGGTCACTGGCAACTGTCATGTAATACTTGCTTAAGTACATATGTGCACAATGACTTATACACACAACTGGCATTGACATCAGTAGTGGCACAACAGTTAGCATTCTCGCCTTTGGTGCAGAAGGTTATAAGTTCTATTCCTACACCAGGTAAATTGATAGCTGACACTGCAGTGCAGCATAAGGGGGTGATGCACTCCTGACTGTGCCATCTATTGGATAAGACATTAAACTGAGGTCTCATCTACTTGAGTTGGTGGTAGAACAAGTGGATGTAAAAATTCCACAGCACCTATCGAAAAAAGTAGGGGGCCCTTTATTTATATACAAAATAACTCTATTTACAAAAAATAATTACAAACATTTACATATGCAGAAATATATAAATATACAAATCTGTTTATAGATATTTAAAATTTACTTTACAACCACGCTAAATTTTCAACCCTATTAGACCCCCACTGCTTTTTCCATAACCGCCATCTGATTTTACTTAACATTGTTTCTAAAACCATATACCATTAAACAACTTCATTTATTCTTTCATTCCATATAATCCATATAAAGTAAACGTATTTATTTTTTTTAATATACTCTCTACTTCTATTCTTACAATATCCACATTTAATCATATCCATGTTTATTTTATCCACGTCTTTTATATCTTCAAAAAAAATCTTATTTCATAGTTTTCCCAATAACTTAACTGTTCTACATTTTAAAAATGCATGTTCCATAGTTTCTTCTTCTTGACAATGTTCTAAACATATTCGATTACTTTTCTATTTATATGCCATACTTCCTTTTACCGGCAATTTATCTATTACAGCCTCCACAAAAAATCCTGACATTCTACTTTCTGATTACACCATTTGCTTCTTATTTTTATAGCTTGATTTTTTTTTCATCTGTTAGAACTGCCCATGGTTTTACATAGTAATGTTTCATCATTACATTCTTGTACCATACTTTTCTTTTTCTATATCAATTTTTATTTTCCACAAAAAAACTTTTTCTTGGTAATATTCTATTTCTTCATTTGTAGATGCATTTCTCTTTTACTCTATTTACCATGCCCCAAAATGTATCATACTTATAGTTATACAGTTTTACTTCCTTTCTTGTCTTTTTCATTTATCCACTTCAACACTTTGTACAAACTTAATGAAGCAGCGTATGCCACTGAGTTAATTAACTCTCAGCCTCATCCTCTTTACTTACATACTCCTCTTTTTACTGGGTTTAATCTAGAACCCCATATAAATGAAAAAAAATATCTGCAATAATTCCTTTTCAAATACTGTTGTCAACATAAATACATTTAAGTATGCTATTTTTTTCATTGATACTGAGTTTATCAAATAAGCCTTTTTTCTGAATGATAATGTATGTGTTCTCCAGAAAAGTCATGTTTGCTTTATTTCTTCTGTTTTTTTCCCCACTAAATTCTACTTGCATCTTTTTTGCCAAATTTTACATCTAACACAGAAATTTCATTCATTGTAAAATAAATACCCCGATCTTTAATACATCACCTAAACCTTTACTTTTCTCTTTAAAGTTATCACCCCGTCATCTCTAGAAATTGTGCAAATTATTACTTTTTGTAACCAAATTTTTTTTGTAATTATTATAATGTCTTCTGCATATGTTGACAGAACTAGGATTCTTAACCCTTCAGGTGTTACATACCCTGCCTCCTTCACTTGGAATTCATTTTACATACTATCACATTCATAGCTAATGAAAGGAGTATACAACATTAGACATCCCTGTCTTACACCATCCTTCATATGAGCCTCTTGGCTTAACCAGCCATTTACAATATTTTTACTTTATTATTACTATATGTTGACTTGCATAATTTCAAAATTTTTTTTTATACATTCTTTCATTATTACCCATAAGATTTCATGTCCAGTTGTGTCAAATGCCTTAAGATCTCCTATCATGACTTTCACTTTTTCTATTCATAGTATCCGTCCACAATTTCTCTAACATTACAGCCCTTCCCCTTTATAATATACATGCTATCTTCCATAATATTTTCCATTTTAGTTTTAAATCTCTTTAGTATTATTTTAATAAAGATCTTATAATCACTATTATTCAATAGTGCTAGTCTCCATTTTTAAATTCTCTATCTTCCTTCTTCTACATGAATTTAAGTATTCCACTACGTAATTCTTTATACAAAAAAAAACTTCACTTAACCATTCATTCAAAATCTTTAAACAATTTTAAATTTTTTAAACATTTCATACACTATTCTATCTGGGCCTTTAGCCGACTATATTTACTTGTCCTGATACTTTATTTAGCTCATTTAAAGAAATCTCCTTTTCCAACTCTTTATTCTGTTTTTTTTTTTCACTACCTTCCTTTTTTCTTCAAAGTTTCTTATACATATTGTACTACACTATTTACAATCTTTTCTTGAGTTCTTTCACATTTTTTTACTACTCTCATTACACTACCATCTTCCTTTACAAATCTGATAAATTGATACTTCTCTTTTTCCTTTCAAAAATATCATTGCTTATATATCAATTCTTATAATTTTTTTTCTTGAATTCTTTCATACAATTCTTTTTCTTTGCTAATGTACTATTCATTATGTTCTAAATCATCTGATGCATATGTTCTTTTATATTTTTTCTCTCTCTACTTTTCTCACATCATATTGCCATGTTCTCATAATATGACCGCTCCATAACTGTATTATTAATCTCCATCCTTCTTCATTCCATGCTTTCTCACTTATCCTTTTTATTCCTTTGCCTATTTTTATATATTTCTCGTTTTATCGTTAGCCATATTGAAAGATGATCAGAAAATCCTGTTTCAGCTACCTCCCCTTCTCCTATAACTAAACCTTCTGATACTATAAATTACTCTATTTCAGTTCTACACATACCCCTTTTGTAAGTCCATGAATTTTTGCCCCAAAGTTTTAACTTACCACATCATCTAACTTGCAACATTTTTCTTGCATCATTTCCTTTCTTTTTACACTTGTCTCTTGAATCAATATTAAATTTTCCGATTATATTATTCCTATCACTACATAGTCTAACATCTGATGAAACAAGCTTTCCCTTTCTTTACAACATAAACATATAATATTATAATTCAATATAATTTGTTCTTTCCATTTTAAATACACAATGGTTAATCTTCCCATTTTTGCTAAAGTTACATGCAATACCTTTACTGTACTTCTGCAGAATATGGCTATTCCAGAACATCTCTCATTTCCCAAATCCTAGATTTTCTTTCCTGCCAATAGTTTCTTTGTTTGTAATCTTTCTACACTTGATATAGATCTTGGTCCAGATTCAATAAAATCGACACTAAATGGACAATAAGTGTACACGATATGCATTCAGTAAAATTCTTATCACATTTTTTTGTGCTTTCCAGTCACTCAGAAAGATTACATTAAGTGTACACGTAGTCAACACTTTGTGGTAACCTTTATGAACCCTGTCAATATTTAAAGCTGTAAAAATATCAGTAGGAAAACTACAATTAGGAGGAAAAAGGTGTGTGTTATGTCATGTTGTCTGTTCACTCAGAACAGTGTACACTTAGTGTAGGCTTTATTGAATCTGGCCCTTTGTCTCTTCTAATATAATCATATATTTTTATATTAATTCTGATATCACTGTAGCTCTGAGTAAGGCAACACTCCATGAATCGGACTTAGTATGCGAGGAGTCTGTTTTCACACATTCAGTCTTGCTGTTCTAGGACTTGCATTTATAAGTCTCAGATTTCAAACTGTTCCCATTGTCTCAAACAAGTATACATCATATAAAGAGCAGGTCAAACACCTGAGCAGCAGCAGCAGCAGGGGAAAGAGGAAAGGAGCCCCGTATGCAGCAATGATCCTATTATTCAAACACGTACTGTTATAGTGCATACTCAAATAACTACGCTATGTTAATCTTACAGACCATTTCTGTAGTACATTCATAAAGTGAATGAGAGAATATCAAACAGTGATCCAACACATGGGCTGACAGTTATATCAGCTTTATAATATCATAGTGGCAAAATCTGCTATACTTACGGCTGGAATGAGACATCCAGTCTGTAGTACTTTGAAAAGCTGAAAAAGAAAATCCAAGTAGTGGCTTCACAAACACTATGAGTGAAAAAGTGATAGCAGAGCCCTGACCTGTCCAGTCGAGGTTTTGCTACATGTCACCCTCTGAGTCTGCCACAGTATGCCATGTCATCTGGAAAAGGTTTGTTCACACACTGCTTGAACCTTCTTGCCAAGTACGAAGAAAATAGATCTAGTCACTTTATAAGATTATGATAATGAAAGAGCATGAGTACATGGTCAAAGATTTTAAGACTCTTCTAATGACTCTATAAGACCATGCTGCCCCTTTTCCCTTAATTTGACACCTAGATGGTAACCCCTTTCTCAGAAAATGAAGAACTAATCTATTCTTATCTAGCAGGATTTCTTTTACCCCAGTGATACTGGTGGTATTTGCTGCTTTTGCAGGGCTAGAGGTATCTCCTTGCTATAACTATACTGGGTGCTGGGAAGACTTCAGTGGAAATTAGCAGTTGGTACAGCAATTATTCGGGTGCATAAGTACACTTCCAAGTTTTTTAGTACCCGCAGGGAGACTTTATGCAAGCAAGGGAAAAGGACCTGCCAGAAGTGTACTTACAGCGTCTTCAAATTAATAATAAAATACATAAACAATTAAAATATAAAGTCAAATTTTCTGTTAGGGCATCAAAACTAACACAATATGATTTCACCCAAATCTCAAAAATGTCTGGCCCTTGGACTTTGTTCAACAAGTTGCTGAGAAGATGGTATACAAGGTACAGAGATTCAGAAAAGGAGTCATGACTTTCTGTCTGTCTGAAACAAGGATTTCTGCCACATTTTCTCCTCCTCCAACCTGCCTTCTAATATAGCAAACTAATGTGTTCCATTAAACCAGAGCACAGGGAGAATCATCAAAAACATGTTACAATTGAGGAGGTGAGCTTAGTTCATAAAGGCCAACCTAAAAGTGGAGAATCTTCAAAAACCATTAGAATGGATTAAGTGAGCTTAGTTCATAAAAGCCAACTCAAAGGGAAAACCCTGGTCCAAATGGTATCGCTTTTGAAACAAAGTGGGTGGAAATAAATATACAAGAACTACTGTACAACAACCAAACAATAGTCTTGATCCAGGTGAAACCCCTCTTTATGGAAATGGACTGCAATCTCACATATTCCTAAACTTGGTAGACACCCCACCCTGTCCATTTCTTACAGGTCAATTTCAATTCTGAATTAAGATAAAACTCTTTACAGTTACGCTAGCCAGAAGACTTGCATCTTTCTCCTTCCTGAGTTGATCTATGCAGATTAAATGAAGTTTGTGGGTGTCTGCACTACTTTTGACAACCTCTCTATTGGATGAAGCAGCTAAGTCACTTTGCTATGAACTTGCTGCACAGAAGACTTGTGATAGAGTATCTTGGACCTTCTTTTGCTGTATTGAGGACTATGGGATTCCTGGGTAACATACTAACTTTTAACTCACACATTACATTAACACTCCTCAGCCTATAAAAAACATACTTGAAACTCTCCTCCCCAATAACTCTATTGAGAAGCACTAAGCAAGGATGTCCTCTATCACCATTATTATTCACCCTTTATATAGAATGGCTAGTAGCTAAACTCAGTGGCTCATATTTTAGTGGATATTTTCTTCAGGGTCAACATAAAACAAAAAATCACTTTAATCAGAAGAACTCCCACTGTTTCTTATTTTTAAATAAGCTGAGAACTGAAACTTTCAGCACACTGCTAGAACATAAAATTAATATGAGCAAAGCAGATATGGTCGATATTAATTTTTCCCCTTCAAGTCAGTTAGTAAATGCATATCTTTTTTTTAGGTAACTGATCAGCTTGCATATCATGGAACAAAATGACTACCTTTCACTTTACTATGAAATCAAGGTTTAGTTAGTTATTTTTTAGTAGACAATGTCTGCTGAAGTATGTTTAAGACACCCAGAGCTGTAGCTACATATAGCATTTGGGACTCTGGGTAGTTCCCCCAACTGGTTCCAACTCCTCTACTGCAAGTTGAGATGAAAAAAAAGCCTCCTCATATCTAAAGAGTAACAAATGTAACTAGTACCTTGCTTAGCAACTTGTTAAATTTGTTAGCACACACTGATACAGATGAAAATCCAATGCTGGTATTCATTTATGAAGCCGCAACACTCTTCCCGCATCATAAATTAATGTTTATTCTTCACTCTTGCTCCAGTAGCACTTGCCGATTGTGTGCCTTAAAAGCTTGCACCCATTGCTACTGCCCCATAGCCTGGTCCTAACTGCTGTACTATATACAACTTTCAGACTTCTCGATTGTTCTTAATAGTCTCTGCAGTTTACTAGAGGTGTGAGGAGATTAGAAGGATATCTTTTGGGACTGCCTAATCTTAGCATGGATTGAAAATGCATTACAAAAGTAATGTAGCATCCTATGACCAGCTATAATCAACCATACTCTGTCTCTCTCTTTGTTTTTAAATTGGCTATGATCCAACAACTGAACTAGATATAAATCAAAGTCTTAATTAAAATATCACTACCAGGCCATGTAAAAGGAAAGCCTCAGTGACATAAAAATGATTATGCAAGAACATTTTCACTATGAAATCAAAACAAAAAAATGAGTTATAAAGTGGTGTCCTTGGTTACATGCTGTGTATGACTACTGATGAACACAAATACCTTGGGTGCTCTCGAATTATAATTATTCTTTTTGTAAACTATATTTAAGTATGGTTTCAAAGACTATTTGCTGCCAATCAATGTTTGAGATTTGTAATTATTGTATATAATGTTACTGTGTTTTCCTACTGCTGTATTTATTCATTTTTTCCTTTTCTGTTAAACTAAGTTGTTGATAATGCTGAATCAAGAAAGGCTATTGTTAGTTTCTCTGAAGTACAGTGACGGACTAAAATCCAAGGTGAGTTATTACCTCTCCTCCTCCTTCTCTGGTGTTGGGCATAAAAATGTTAATTGCATTAACTGACTGAATGACTGGTTCATATAGGTGATCTGTCTCTGTGGAAGACAATATAAGACTCCTCACTGAAATTCCTCTAGCTGAGGTAACAGCGAGTAAACAAGAAGTGCTCCAGAAGAAATGTTTCAGTTCAACTATGCGGACAGGTTTCTCTGAGAGAGACTTCATGGCCTAGACTGCTGAAATGGTGCACAGAGGTGATCAGACATGAATGGTCTAAGTGATGCGTTAACAGAAGCCAGGGATCTGATAGAATGTAGGCAGAATGGCTGACAGGAGTAGGAAATGCTGATTTTTTTTTTTTTTTTTTTTTTTTACATAAAAGGTATTTATTACAAGATACAAAATAGGACAATGGTGACAGGAGTCTATTCCCTTATTCTCGCACCAATGAAAAAGCTTAGAATAGGACTTCCTGACTACACTAAAGACCACTACAACAAATACATATGTGCAACACTTCCTAGGCTTCATAAATGCTAGTTCCTTACACCAACTATGCGACATCCTATCTAGGGGCTTAATAAATATACTAGATCTAATCCTCACATATACGACACCTGTTTGCTCTACACCTGTAGCAGCCCCATCAAAGGTAAAATCCAACCACCCTCAGTATTATTCATAAGGGTAAAACCAGATTTGCCCTCAAACTCTACTGTCTTTATAGGCTCACAGGTAATTATTTGGCTATTGATCCATAAGGATCTTTAAAAGCCTAATCATGCATTCCCATTGTTTTTGGCCATTGTAATTTAAGTAAAAATAAATCATAGCCAGGAAAAATGTTTACACGTTACCCATATCCATAAGGGACAAGGGTGCTAAAGCAGGTGATAAGTTGAAGGGCTCCATCCATTTGTCCAGATTATATCTGAATAGAGTAGCGTTGTTGCCTCAGAGTAAGACGTTGTCCTGTTCGATTCTCAGCTAAAGCATCTTCTGTGTGGAGACATGCATGAATGGGCGTACCTTCGCTGAAGGTTGTGCGTCACAGCTGGCAACTCGGCACGTAAAAATCTACTGCCAATCATTAGCAGACCGGAGTTCCGCTGTGGCGACCCCTAACTGGGAAAAGCCGAAAGACACAAGAGTAAAGGAAGTACTTTGCATTATGCGGAGAGGAAGATGATTCAGAAGAAGTGATATTCTGTGATACATATCCCCCACCAAACATGATCTAGTTATGTTGCAGAAGATATTAATACCTTTTGAGCAGGTGTGTTTATTCTGCAACTGGACTTGGAGGGTCTGTTGTTGCCTTGTATGCAAGGCAGAGATCACCCTTCAGTAGCCTGTATGGCATTGAGAAGAGGGACAAGGTTTGAGATGGTGAGTGCAGTTTTTATGATTCTTTAGCATTCATTCAAGTGGGACCACATTTTCCCGACTTTTAAATATCTGCTAAATTCTTTTCAATAGGTATGCGATTTTCTTAATCTAAAATTTGTTTAATATCCAGATCCTACACAACTATGGCTAATGTTCACAGTGGGGTATGAATGGGTTCATCCATGTATGCTGATGTGCCATGTCACCGAGGTGCTGCATGTCACAAAACACTCCTGAGTGCCAGTACCGACTGAATGGCTAACATGACATACTGGATGGCCATCAGCTCCTTCAAAATGATGCAATGACTCTTGTACTCCCTGGAGCAGGGAACGCGGACTGAATGCGCATTCCTTTTGCATACTCTGAAGCAGCTGTGGTCAGGTTCTGTTCTACATCTGGAGATTCTAGCAATGGAACTCCCTAGAAACTGTAGTGATCAAAAGTAGAAGGATGTCGATGGTCTACACATGTTGGTCCCACAGACTCTTCAGTTAGAAATCTAACTTTTTTGTATGTCATCTTGCATTTGAATCCATGAGGACAGAAGATATGTATCCCACAGACTGGAGGAAAACCCTGCATTCAGGTTTTTTGTTAGATTGCACAAATCAGCCTTTCATTAGCAGTAACCTGTCCCAAGGCAGAGAGACCTTGCAAAATTTCATATCTAGACTGGCCCCTAAGAACTCCTTTTGTTGTGCAAGGGTTAGGCGAGTTGTGTGCATACATTTAGATTCCTCCACTCGGAAAGTTCTACATCTAAATTTATTTGTTGACAACTGATTACCAGGAAAGTCCAACTAGATATGAGCCCATTTTTAGTGGAGGCCTGGGAAGAAAAGCTCCAAACTACTGAACATTATAAGAAAAATAATTTTAACAGCCTTTAAAAATAAGACAAAAAAACAACAGTGGTCTAAATCACTCAGTCATTCAGATACCAATAAAAATGAACACCTCTTCAGACCTCACTGGGCAAAACCTGAGGCCATGCATATGGTAAAAGCGCCAAGTGAATTATAAGGTGCAAAGAACATGGAAGTAAACTGGAGGTGAAAGTTTCCCACTCTAAATCTTATGAAATGTACACGAGCCCTGCTGGAATAGGATGTGTAAATAAGTGTCCTTACCTGCATGGACTTCTGCTTAGCTTCAAGTACCCATTGCAGCTAATGGCAAGAATTTCTGAATCCTACCCATTTTTTTCTCAACCCCCCCCATGTCATAAATAAAAACTACATTGTTCAACAACAGTCCTCTACATGTGTGATATGTGATTTATGCACCCGAGGAAGCCCTCTGGGTGAAATTTTTTACTTGCGTATCTGGAAACTGCTTGGAGTCATTAAGGGATTTTAGTTCACTCTGTGTACCTGGAAAATTGTTTGGAATTATTAAAGGATTTTAGCTCACTCTGCCCTGGTTTCTAGTGATTTCTTTTTTCGTGTTGGACTCTGGTGCATCACTGGATTTCCCTGCGTGCCAGTGCACTCATCTTTTGTTGTATGTGCTTAGTATCACACAACACTGAGATCACATAAGTGCCAAAGAGATTTAATGCATAAAAGGTAAAAATACATCAAGAAATGACAAGTACTTAAAGCAATGAACATCTAGAGAACTATGCACTTTTTAGTAAGCATTCAAAGCCTGAAGCAATGTACAATGGAAGAGAGACAAAGTAAACCAGAAAAGGAGGTTACAAGAACTAAATGATGTTCAGGTTTAAGTAATCTTAATGTCCATATCCTGACATTGTTTAAGATATGGTCAAAAATACCCAGGTGGCAAGTTTAATTCTAGTATGATGTCCCTAATCTGGTAGGCAGCTTTAAAATCTGGAATGTATAGGGGAGTGTGTAAGTGCGCATATATATCACACCAAAACATACGTGTGTGTGTGTGTGTGTGTGTGTGTGTGTGTGTGTGTGTGTGTCTGCATTTATACACACACACATATATAAATCTCTCTCTCTCTAGATATATATATATATATATATATATATATATATATATATATACACACACACACACACACACACACACACAGACATGTATATAAATATGCACACACAACTCAACTGTCCACATTTTTGCAGCAAGTCCAGGTTTTTGTTTCATATTTTTGGACTGTTCCTCATAAAATTTTCGGTTTTCTGGTAAATCACTGGGATGATCTGAAGACTGAAGTCACTAATTAATGACATACATTTGAGTTTCAGGCTTCATATCTTTCAGAAAATGTATGTTGAAACAAACCCTGTTACTCTTGTTACTTTCTAAGTTAATATGACCAATATTTAAAATATGTTCCTATCTTTGGGCCTTTGTCCAGATGTCTTGCACCAAGAGGTTGGGATGTCTGCACACACCAATAACAGTTACTGAAATTTCATGCAGAAAAGTAGCTCAT